>NC_054371.1:101232874-101505374 GCF_017654675.1 Xenopus laevis | reverse complement strand
ACAAAATCAAACAAAGCAGAAATCCGTTCGCGTGCAAAGAAAATGCCTGCAAAAGAGGAGTCTTGTTAAGAGGCGTCTTCTCTGAATAGAGGCCTGTCGTTTGGATGGAACCCCTCCAAGGCCCACATTCTGTGCTTGGTCTCGCTAAACTTACAACATATATTATGAAGCCTGCAAATATGGTCCTTATTGGAGAGGTGGTGCATCATGGAAAAGGTTGGAGCAATAGTTTGGATTTAAAAAACAAAAAAAGAAAACCGCTTTGTAAAAATAATGTGAGGCATGCTTACCCTGCAAGATATATCCATCCGGCAATTTGATTCTCAATACAGTGTAATTGTATTTCTTCATTTCTCTCTGTTCTTCCCGCTCTCGCATAGCTTTGGTTCTGAGCATTGCATTCCTTTCCATCCGCTCTGTCCTAAAAGGGGAAAGCAGTAATGTTGGATCTGTAAGTTCTACGTCAGTCCTGTGCAATTAGATATATTTGTAGATTAATGCTTGGTCAAAATACTGTAATCAGGCAAAGTCCACCGTGTATCTCACTTTGTACTATGCAAAGACCAAATGCACTTGCAACCTTTGTAGGCATATTATAAATAATGAAATTGCTTTCATGATTTCAAACAAAAATTAATCCGCTAAGTAGCGGGCGTGGACGGAAATGATTCACTTAATACAGTATGTGGTAGTAAAGCAATGATTACAACTGTTTCATAATAAAAACGAAATAAGACAATATACTATGTAATGGCTGTGCTAATCTGCAACACAGAATGGTGCTAGTTAAGCTCCTTTTAATTTGATGGTTTTGCTAAACCATTGCTGTTTATAGCATACCAAATGTCTGCTAATAAGGTCCTTGATTCCTGGCTATTTTAATAGGATCATCTGGTAACCTTATTCATATACGCAAAATACATTTTGCAGGGAAGAATAGCTGAGTGGTACATTTTTTTGACTGTGGTGTTCTGCATTGAGAGCCAATGTATTTGTTCATAAATAACTTGGATAAGGAACACATTCCTTTCTTCTCCAGCAGATCTTTCTAAAGGACATGAAAACATACCCTGACATTAGTAGACAGTAAGTCATAAGGCCATGTACACTTTCTAATGCAATTCCTTCAGTTTCCCATAACGATTGAGGGGAGAGGCCGATTAAAAAAAAAAAAAAAAAAAAGGAAAACTATCAATTGCTTACCATGTGTAATAGTTTATTAATTTAGTACCATTTTAAATACATTACATTACAATAACTGCCCCCAGTCAGTTTTAAAACCAGCTTTTTTTTTTTTTAGGGTATTTCTAACTTTGTGTGATATAATGGCCATTATTTAAATGGGGGTTCTACTATAATTTAAACAATTAAAACAAACACAAGAAGCAAAAAAAAAAATTAATCATTTACAATAAAAAGGAGGATAAGCTATGTTCTCATACGTCGAGTTCAGATTGGTAAACTAACGAGGTGCATTAGTCATAAGAATTCAGGATAAGGGTGAGGTCAGTTGCAGGTGTTGGGATTTACAATCTCTGATGCGTAGGCATCTTCCCATGCTTGCCAGATATTATAAAACTTCTGGGGGCAGCCTCTGGACCAATATGTAAGTTTAATGAGAGATGGTGCTGTTGCTATTGTTTCCCAATATTTGTTTGACAGCCATTTTCAGATCATCAGCTTTCAAGCGTAATAAATGAGTGTGCGAAACATAGCTCTTTGGTTATTTTGGAGGACTCTATTATCAATAATTCCCATCAGGCAGACCTCAGGGGAGACAACTTTGGGAAAAGCTTAGATTGGTGTGTAGTTCACTCACTACTTTCCTTCATTAATGTTGACCTGGCATCTTGGGAAGTTCACCCTATTGTCTTGTCAAAATTTAATCGCTCGGGTGAGTAATATAATTGATGTAACTGTATTAATCTGTCCCTTGACAAGATTAGGTAGTCATATGTTTTGGTCGTGGCTTCATCCCAGGCCTCTGGGTTTAGGTTAGGCACCACTGCCTTCCATTTTTCAAAGGAAGCTTGGAAGGGAGGTGGTTTCATTGCAATTAGGCCCCGGTAGAGCCTGGTCACCAATTTTGGTCAGCGGCCCAGAGAATACCCTCTATCGCGGGTGGTTCATAGTTCAGCTGCAGTTGCTGGAATTGTTGGTAGAAAGCATGTCGTAGTTGTAGATAGGCAAAGAATTTTGGTGGGTTTCCGGGTTTAGTTAGCTCAATCTAGTTACCGTATATACTCGAGTATAAGCCAATCCGAGTATAAGCCGAGGTACCTCATTTTACCTACGAAAACTGGGAAAACTTATTGACTCTAGTATAAGCCTAGACACAACTACAGCCCTGTCTCCCAGCAGCGCACCTTCCGCCAAAGAGACTCCCCCAGCGATCAACCGGACTTCTTTGCAAAGTTGATGGTGACAGAGAATTGTGCAGAGTGCTGTGTGATATTGCCATCACTGTTAATCTTTCGTATAACCAACAGAGGGTGCTGTGTGATATTGCCATCACTGTTAATCCTTTATACAACCAACAGAGGGCGCTATGTGATATTGCAGTTACTGTTATTCTTTGATACAACCAACAGATGGCGCTGTGTGATATTACAGTTACTGTTATTCTTTGATATAACCAACAGATGGCGCTGTGTGATATTGCAGTCACTGTTATTCTTTGATACAACCAACAGATGGCGCTGTGTGATATTGCAGTCACTGTTATTCTTTGATACAACCAACAGAGGGCGCACTGTTATTCTTTCATAAAACCAACAGAGGGCATTGTGGGATATTGCAGTCTCTCCCCAAGTGAACTGTTGGTATAGGAATGATTAAAAGTGACTGCAATCTCTGCTACTGCCCACTGACCCGAGTATAAGCCGAGGTAGACTTTTTCAGCACATTTTGGATGCTGAAAAACTCGGCTTATACGCGAGTATATACGGTATAACTTTTAAAGGTACCATGCTGCAGTAGGTCCTTTAGGACTGTAATACCATAGTCTGACCAGCATTCATATTTCAGTAGTTATGTAAAGTGTTCTAAATAGGAGTTACCCCATATGGGGGGGCATAGTGACGAGTAAATGGGTTCACTTTAGCTTTTTAAAGAGCTATAGCCCAGACTTTGTGTCTTTCAGTACTGGGTGGTCAAACCTGAGGTAGCATATTTTTCTGCATGGAGTATATTGTACAGTTGCTATAGAGCTGCAGGGCCATATTATGGTTATCCGAATTAGGGTTGAACCACCAGGAGAGGTAGTACAATTGAGAAGCTATGTGGAATTGGTATGTCAGGCAGGCCCAGGCCACCATCCTCCACTGGTGTTGCGAGTTTTGCCTTAGCAAACCTAGGGGCTTTGTAATTCCACACAAATGAGATTTTGCATTTGTTTGGGTATGAGCCTTGGGGTGTTGTTGAATATATTCAAGAATTTGGGGAGGTACACCAAATAGTAGGAGAGATAGGGGGCACCTCTGCCTTGTCCCCCTAGTAATAGTGAAGGCTGGTGAACAAGTGCATTTACTCACTAGTGCCTGCGGAGCTTAATATAAGTTTGGCCCATTGGGTAAAATTTTCTCCTATGCCAAATCTGTGTAGCACTTCCCATAGGTAGGGCCATTCAATTGAGTCAAAGGCATCTAAGGATAGTACAACTTTTGAGCCTTGATTTGAGTATTGTGCATAGATATTAGTATATAACCTGCGTATATTTATATTTGTGGATCTGCCTGGCTTGAAGCCTGATTGATCGGGATGGACAATGTCAGTAATAACTTTGCTTAGTCTGGTAGCTAGCAGTTTTGCGAACATTTGACGATAGAAGCTACATAGAGTTGGGTCTTTCTCTTTTTTTGTGGATAACTACTATCATTGCTGAGTTAAAGGAGTTTGTCAGTTTCCCATGCTCAATTGAATGAGAGAACGTCTTGCAAGTATCCTGCTAAAATCTCTGCTTCCTGTTTATACCAGTCTGATGGTAGTCCATCTAGACCCGGTGTTTTATTGGAGGGCAGAGAAGCTATGGTTTTAAGTATCTCCGCTTTTGTAATCGGGGCGTTGAGTATGCTTTAGTGTTTGGGTGTTTCCACCTCCAGAAATCTGGAAGGCCCATGGCAGTTGCCCATTGCAAAAGTGTAGGGCAAACAGACACACAAGCAGCACTGGGCAAGAAGAGAATGGCACACACAGGCAGCACTGGGCAAGCAGAGAATGGCACACAAGCAGCACTGGGCAAGCAGAGAATGGCACACACAGGCAGCACTGGGCAAGCAGAGAACGGCACAAACAGTCAGCACTGGGCAAGCAGAGAATGGCACACCCAAGCAGCACTGAATAAGTAAGTACCGACAGTCCTCCATGTCGCACAAACCCCTCTGACCAGCCACACAAGGCTGAAGTCCCCTCCTACATTGCTGGCAGGAGTCTACAAGTCGAGAGGGAGGGAGGGGATCGTACCACAAGACAAACTTCACAGGTCCAGATTTACAAACAGGGCACCCCTAGACCGTCTCTGCTCATCTCCCCCTCTCCGTCCGCGTCCCCCTCCGCACCTTTCTCCTCTGCGTCTCCCTCCCCTTCCGCTTCCCCCTCCACGTCTCTTCCCTCCGCCACCCCTTCTGCTTCCCCCTTCGCATCTCCCTCCCCCTCAGTGTCTCACTTCCCTCCCTGTCTGGCTCCTCTTCTGCTTCCGCCCCCCTGCTTCTCTCTCCCCATCCGCATCCCCCTCCTTTTGTGTGGCAGCGTGCGCGTATATACGCATATCTTGACTATGCGAAGTTGCGCATGTGCAACTGACTTTAATGTGGCTGGGCGGCACGTGGCCCCTGAATTTCTGCCACCCTAGGCCCGGCCCATTGTGGCCTTGCCACACATCCGGGCCTGCCTACTTGGTATTCTCATCATGCCTTAAGTTGGCTAAAAACATTTGAATATTTAATAAACTCAATAGAAGGGTTTTTCCATCAACATGGATTCATACACCATAAAGTACAAGGTGCTGTCCTTTTATTACAGAGAAAATAGAAATCCTTTTTAAAAATTAGAATTATTTGCTTAAAATGGATTTTACAGGCAGTAGCCATCCCATAATTGGGAGCTTTCTAGATAACTGATTCCCAGATAAGGGATCCCATAACTGTGCTCAAAACGATGAAAGATTTTTGAACACACTGGGAGAGAGCTCCTGGTGCAGGCAACCATGTTATGGCACTGAGAATAGTAGGAGCTTTCCCTCTTATGTGCATGTGTATGACGTGACATGCATTCATATAGTGATCATACCATGAAAAGTGCTCATGGGCATTAAAGCCACTAAACGCCTCCCGCACAAGGAGTTTGCAAGAGGCATTTAAAAAAAAGGAAGTGAAGCTAAGGACATATATTGTTTCCAATAGCAATTACATTTCCAAATAATGTTAAACATTTTGAGTGATTTTAATACATAATGGAGAATTGCTAAGAATTGTGTTTTATTATGCAAAAATTCATAATTCTCTTTTTATGCTCTGAGCTGCTGACCATCTACACCCTTCCGATGTATCTTGAAGCACGATATATACTGTATTTAGCAAGCATTACTCCTAAACTCTAATGGTAGATTTCATATTGTGTGTGGTCCTTATTTTCCAGTGCTTTTAAAGACATTACGATTTATTGCCATTGCTTATAGATGGGGATCAAACAGACACATTTATACAGAGCTTAACACAACTCCTTATCATTCACATCAGTTTCTGCCCTAATTTTCTTACGCTAATGGAGCTTGAGGTCCCCATCAAATTTCCTAATTACACAATACACTAGGGGTGATTTCATTAGAAGCCAAATACTAAATCTCAAGACCCAAACGCAGAAAGGCAGGAGAGCTATTAACTGACCCAGTGAGCCACTTACTTTGTTTTACTTTTTACAATCTCAAGGAATGTCAGTCTTTTGGTGAATATGAATGATATGATGATACAATCTCCTATAAAATATCCAGCACAAGGCTCACAGCTGTGTCAGGGGGAGCCCCTAAATTAAAATTAAATCCAGTGTAGATTTATTGAAGCACTAAATGTTTTGGACCAAGTTACAAACAATCTAAATAAAGTGTAATTTTTAAAGCAGTTGAACTCGCATAAGCCCCAAGTGTACACTTTACAAGTACATTAGAGGACATTATAGACAAATAGCAGGTGACCTTTTTACCCATAAAGTGGATCACCGTACCAGAGGCCACCCCTTTAGACTAGAAGAAAAGAACTTTCATTTGAAGCAACGTAGGGGGTTCTTCACAGTCAGGACAGTGAGGTTGTGGAATGCACTGCCGGGTGATGTTGTGATGGCTGATTCAGTTAATGCCTTTAAGAATGGCTTGGGTGATTTTTTGGACAGACATAATATCAAAGGCTATTGTGATACTAAGCTCTATAGTTAGTATAGGTATGGGTATATAGAATTTAATTAAAAGTAGGGAGGGGTGTGTGTATGGATGCTGGGTTTTCATTTGGAGGGGTTGAACTTGATGGACTTTGTCTTTTTTCAACCCAATTTAACTATGTAACTATGTAACTCAGCTCCATCTTGTGCCCATAGCACAAATTACATAAGCAAGAATAAACATCTGGATAATACTGTTCACAATCTATCGACAATTATACCATAATGTAGCATTTAGTAGTGTTACATATCAGCAGTGTAATAAGTAAAAGGTAATTCTCACCAAAACCACAAAGATACAGTCCAAAATAGTTATAGTCCATAGTTCATGGATTGGTTCAATTTTCAGTCTGCGACTTGGAATTTTTGTAGTAGTAAGACATGTTACCTACTTTGGATTCACCCAAATGTGTACTTTCCAAAAATATATGGTTATATGGGGTAAAACTTATTTTCTTGTGGCTTTACCCCTTTATAAAATGCCGAGTGTGTTGATTTTTCAGTAGATGAAGTGACCTCCATCTACTGTGTACACTAATTTCATTTTGGGGTTTCTACATGCCAGATACCTGTACTTTGGTGATCTGTTTGGTGGACCTCTGGCATTTTTAGGTTGTTTTTTCTTGGTACTTAATGACATTTGGGAGGTACAAAGTTGCAAAAGTTTTGAGGTAATTATTCATAGTTTTCAAAACTTTGCATTTAGTTAATATAAATACTCATTTATCTATTTGGATTCAACAGAATGTGTACTTTTTCAAGAATATATTGTTGCCTGGGGTAAACCTACTGTTGCAGGACTTTTTGGCTTTTTTAATCTGAAATATGTAGATTTCTACTGTACTGCCTGAAAATGTGTTATGTCCTGCTGGGAGGTGTTGATCTAAGTCAGAAATCTCCATATAACTATCCGAGATTAGTAATTAGTCTAGATGTACATTGTGTAGCTGCTACCTTGGTTTCTGCTTTGTATACAGTATACCAATTCCTGGGCTTTGATGACTGAGCATCAGCTGTGCTGTACTTTAGCACAAAAGAAATATTAGGATCTACAGGAGACATAATCGAAGGTTTAAAATCTTTAGTTCTGCAGAGTAGCAGTAAGCACAATTATATACATTTCTAGCATATTCCTTTCTCAGACTTTTATTCACTTCCAATGGACTGAATGCAAATTTTTAAAAGTATGTTCTGCTTCATAATTGAAAAAACTAATTATATTTGTGTCTCTATGCAGAGTTCAATAAATAAATACCTGTCTCTTTGCTCCTTCTTTATCTCCTCTGCTGTCAGGTTGAAGAAGTCACTGGTAAGGTCAAAGTGCGCAGCTTCAATGGATGGCATGAAAATACGCAGTTGCCTTTCCAGACTTACTCTCAAAGGCTCTGCACTCAACAATGCATCACAATGCCCCTGTAGTGCATCTAGGTTTTTCATTGCATCACTACCCAGCACAAAAAAATCTTCCTGTAGATCTAAGACATGAAATATAATACTAATTATCATATAGATCTTGGACAGTCGCATTTTGTTTTCAGAGACACTGCCACACATCCAGTTATCTCATATCAGGATCACCAATGCTTACCTTGTCCATGGATTGTCCTCTTTTCAAACCCAATAGCCTCAAAGAATTCATGTGAGCCTTCTAGACAGCTGATTTTCTCCTGTGTAGGTAGTAATAAAGAATGACATAATTTGAAAGAAAATGTGAAAATCCTGTAAAATGTTTTTAAATCTGCTGCATTTCCTCACCTGAAACACCTTGTTTGACAGTTTAATTTTGTAATACTTCTCTTCTTCAGGGTGGCTGATTATGTTATTCAGGTATCTAAATGAGAGAGATTAACATCACCTAAGAAATGGGTGGGGGTTGAAAACTGTACAACTTAAAGGGATACTGTCATTGGGAAAACATGTTTTTTTTTTCCCAAAATGCATAAGTTAATAGTCCTGCTCCAGCTGACTTCTGAACTGAAACTATTTTTATTTATATTTAATTTTGAAATCTGACATGGGGCTAGACATAGTCAGCTTCTCAGGAGTCCCCAGTCATGTGACTTGTGCTCTGACAAACTTTAATCACTCTTTACTGCTGCGCTGCAAGTTGGAGTGATATCACCCCCCTCCCTTCCCCTCCAGCAGCCCATCAGCAGAACAATGGGAAAGTAACCAGATAACGGCTCCCTGATAGATCTCCCAACAGCACTCAATAGTAAAAACCGATGTCCCACTGTGATCCCATTCAGTTACATTGAGTGGGAGAAACAAGTCTGTCACAAAGCAGTTCCATAGTGCAGCACTAGCTCTTTCTGAAACCACATGACCAAGCAAAATCACCTGAGATGGCTGCCTACACACCAATATTACTAAAAAAAAAAAAAAAAAAATACACTTGTTGGATTAGGAATGAAATTTTATATGGTAGAGTGAATTATTTGGAGTGTAAACAGTATAGTTTTTGAATAAAATCTACACCATAAAAATCATGACAGAATCCCTTGTAGGCAAAAAGGTAATCTCTGCACCCTTGAAATCCCAAAATATGGGTCCTCATTCGCAACAATGCCCTGTATGGTAGATGATACTATATAATGACCCAGTCTCAATGGTCAGCTGGGCAAGCATGTACTCTTGTGGTAAACAGGTTATAGACTGAACCTTAGCATGCCTGAAAACCGCTTCTCACAAGGCATCACTGTGTAGATCTAGAACACTAAGGGGCACATTTACTAAGGTTAGAAGTGAATTTTCTAATTCAAAAACGTCAAATTTCGAAGTAATTTGTGGGTACTTCCACCATCGAATAGGCCAAATTCGACTTTGATTCTAAGTAAAAAACTTAGACTTCGAAAATCGAAGTACTGTCTCTTTAAAGAAGTTTGACTTCGACACTTCGCCATCTTAAACCTGCCGAATTGCTGTTTAGCCTATGGGGGACCTCCTCCTATCTTGAGTGTTTGGGCAAGTTTTGAGATATCGAAGGATTTTTGGTAAAATTGTACGATTTTACACTTTTAAAAATCCTTCGACTTCGAATGTTGGACTACCCTATTCCATGGTCGAATTTCGAAGTTTTTTGCACTTTGAAATTCGACCCTTAGTAAATGTGCCCCATAGTATATGTACTTACTTAGCTATAGTCTCAGTTCCAAATTTCACTTTTTCTCTGTCTTTGTTATATGTGTGAATCTTCAAAATGGCAGCAGATGTGGGATCTGTGTTGGACAACTGGAAAAAACAGAAACTTCAGTAAACGATCTAAGGATAGAATCAGGTTTAGCAAACACTTTATTATACTCTAAAAATGCTCACCCCCTGTATAACATTTCTAATGTGGCCCTCTCTCTCCTCTTTTCTAAGCAGTTCATCAGTAAGTGGGCATCTGAACAGGATGGTACAAATAGAACTGGACTTCTTTCTTGCAGTATCAATATCCTGCTAGAGTGAAAGTAATGTCATTTGTTTGAATTTTTTTTTCTGACTGAACAGTCTATTCACATTTAGTATATTACCTTTTGAGCTGCAATAGCCTCTTCTTTCTGTTCAACAATCACCTCTTTCCTGCCTGGAAAGAAAAACATTTAATCATAACACCCTAAAATAAGAGTTCATTTTTCTCTTACGGCTCGGGGGACACAGGAACCACAGGGTTAAGCTCCTCCCTCCAGGAGGCAGGACACTGATAGCAAAGCTGAAACTCCTCCTTCTCCCTCCTCTATATACCGCCTGCTTAACTCCCCTAAATCAGTTTTTTCAGTGTCCTGCTTCCAAGGAGGTAGGGACTAGGCCTCTAGGAGGCCCTACTGGTAGTGAATCTACGGTCAATGAATAGCATTGACACCCGGGGTGAGACTGGAGTCAGGGACAGTCCTGTTCTCCATGGTTAGCCCCCATCGCGGGATTCCTCGGCTGGGGTCTGTAAGTCTTGCTGGCAAGCTGGCCATCCATCACATAGGGCCTGCCAGCACCGCAGGACCCTGACTGGCCAGACCGAGAGGCTTCTGAGGGGAGCTCTGGGGTCCCTGGAATATCGGTAAGTACACCGCTAGTGCACTTTCAGGGACCGCACTTACCCTGCAGCCCTCTCACCAACGCACAGGGGGGAGAGGCAGCGGTAAGCAGCTCTGTGCAGGGCACCGTCGGGAGGGGGCATTAGGACCCAGAGCAGGCGGCATTTCTTATGCGTCTTGCCTAACGACGTCCCTTCCTTCCCGGCTCCTCGCACCATTAGACGGCTCTTCAAAGTCAACGCCGGGCGCGCTGGTCTAGCGCTCGGTTGCGACGTTAGCGTGCGGGGAGCCTTATCCACGGCGGGCGAACCTCTGCACGGGTGGCTGCTGCTTCTCCATCTCCTTCGTCTATCAGGTGCAGTTGGTGGGGGAGTACACGTTCCAGAGGCCTAAGGCTGCAGGGAGGCCATGTTTCCCAGGGGAGGGAAGACAAGGGCCTCTGCCTCAGTAACTTACCTTGCCTGCGCTTCATGCGGCGCCAAATTTCCCAGAGGTCAAGGGGACCCGACCTGTGCAGCCTGCACAGCATCAGGGGAAACTTCTAACCCTTCCATAGCACTGGAGGTCTCAGATTTGGTGAATGATGCTCCTGCTGGGGAGTCTTCAGGGGCTTCAGCTTCCCATTCCTATTCTGTGGGGGACAATCCTCCTCCTTGGGCGCTACAGCTGTCGCAATCCCTGGCTAACCTACAGGGAATTGCAAACCTATCCGTCTCTGGATAAGTTTGTATCTCACCTATCCGCTCAGCCTCAGGCTAAGCACAGGAAGGCCCCGAGCAAGAGAAGGGTGCCTCTGTCCGCATCATCGAGGGATTCTGCGGACGATATCGGTGACTGAGTTTAGCGAGGGTGAAATTTCGTCCGCCTCTTCAGAGGGTATTCCTGATCCTGACAAGGAGGTGCCACATGATATTCAAGGAATTATCAGAGCCATCAAGACTTCCCTTCAGTTGGAGGATCCATCTGGAACGGGGTCGGGAGCCAAAGGACCCTTTAAGCGACAGTGTAGACAGAGTGCCGAATTTCCTTTTCACGATCAGTTGGGTGAGGTTATCCAACAGGAATGGGACTGCCCAGAAAAGAAGTTTCAACCTTCACGCAGGTTTTCTCATTCTTATCCCTTTGCTAAGGATCTAACAGAGAAATGGGGCGTTCCTCCAGCAGTAGACGCTCCGGTATCTCGTCTGTCCAAGAATACAGCCCTTCCTGTCGCAGATGCGGCAGCCTTCAAGGATCCCACCGACAAACGCCTTGAAGGGTTCTTCTGTTCAATTTTCATTTCCCCAGGCTCCACCTTTAGGCCTATCATTGCAGCGGCGTGGGTCAGCAGGGCTATGGCGGACTGGGCTCAGGAGCTCCTAGATGGCCTCAAGGATAATTTGTATAGAAAATTAGCCGAACAACACAAGCTGGTGTAGCGGGGATCTCCCCTGCAAGTTTATTTAGTCAAGTGATGTAACGTTTCGGGGGCGTGCCCCTTCATCAGACATCAGATGTCTGATGAAGGGGCACGCCCCCGAAACGTTACATCACTTGACTAAATAAACTTGCAGGGGAGATCCCCGCTACACCAGCTTGTGTTGTTCGGCTAATTTTCTATATAGATACAATTGGGAGAGGTGCCGACCCCTCCAGCCAACACCAGGCATCGACTATCAGGAGAGACTCTGGGGAAATTAGGTAATATATTCGCTCAAGGATAATTTGCCCAGGGCAGAATTATCTTCCCTAGCTGATGGTGGACGCCAATGCATTTCTGGGAGACGCTCTTCTGGACTCGTTGCAGGTATCCGCTAGAACATCTGCCACTGCAGTAGCAGCGTGCAGAGCGCTCTGGCTGAAGCACTGGACGGCGGATCTCAGTTCTAAGAAGGCTCTAACATCCATGGCCTTCAAGGGCAGACGTCTGTTTGGTGATGAGTTAGAGAAGATAATTTCTCAGGCCACTGGTGGAAAAGACCACTTTACTGCCCCAACACAAATCCCGCACCCATACAGGCCAGAGGCGCGGGAGGTTTTTTCGTGGCCAAACCTCCAGATCATCTAGAGAAGCTCGACCCACCTCTTCCTTCCAATCCAAGAACAGGTTTCAACACAAGAGCTGACAGGGCTGGCAGCCTCGGAAGAGCCAACAGAAGCCCTCCCCTGACAAGTCCTCATCACAATGACGGGACAGGCCCTCCGGTGCCAGATCAGGATATGGGGGGTCGCCTGCTTTGGTTCCAGGAGGTATGGCACGACTCGGTGTCAGATGCTTGGGTTCACGAGCTTGTAGCGGAGGAGTACAAGCTAGAGTTTCTATCCCATCCCCCAGAACGATTCTTCCTTTCCAGGATTCCTCAGGGAGACCCAAAGAGAGAAGCTTTTTTCACAGTGGTTTCGGGACTTCTTCAGGCCGGAGTTATCGGGCCAGTCCCAGAGGACCAGATCTTCCAAGGTTTCTACTCAAATTTATTCGTGGTTCCCAAGATGAATGGCTCCTTTCGACCAGTTCTGGATCTAAAAGGTTTGAACAAGTTCATCAGATACCGTCGATTCCGCATGGAAACTATTCGCTCAGTCATAAGATCTTTGAGCAGGGACGAATTTCTGGCGTCCCTGGATATCCAGGACGCTTACCAACATGTTCCCATCTGGCCAGGGCATCACAAGGTCCTATGGTTTGCTTTTCTCCAACGGCATTACCAATTTGTGGCTCTCCCCTTCGGACTCTCTTCGGCTCCACGGGTGTTCAATAAGATCATGGCAGCGATGTCGGCGGTCCTACGCCTTCATGGTATTTCCATCACGCCATATCTGGACGACATCCTGGTAAAGGCGGCATCCCTGGAACAGGCTCAGCGGCATCTGGCAATCACAATCAGGACATTAGAACAATTCAGGTGGTTGATCAACCGGAAGAAATCCTTCCTAATTCCCTCCCAGGTAATGCAGTTCCTGGGACTAATTCTGAACACACGTTCCCAGAGAGTAGTTCTGCCACAGGAGAAGCAGGAGAGGATGTGATTGCTGGCTCGGCAGCTCATCCAGATCAGAATACCGTCGGTGCGCTTTGCCATGCAGGTACTGGGATTCATGTCAACCATGGAGGCAGTACCATTTGCGCAGTTTCACCTGAGACCTCTGCAACTTTGCATTCTGCGGAACTGGCGGAGGACCTCTATGAATCAGAGGATCACATTGGATCAAGTGACTTTGCAGTCTCTACGGTGGTGGATAGACCCAGTACACCTAGCGGAGGGCCGAAGGTGGGGTGATACTCAGTGGACGGTCCTCACCACCGACGCCAGCCTCACCGGTTGGGGGGCAAGGTTCGATCAAAGATCGGCCCAGGGAAGTTTGTCTCCGGCGGAGTCCAGACTACCCATAAACATTCTGGAGCTACGAGCAATACATCTTGCACTGCGCCATTGGGAGGAACCCCTGACGGGTCTTTCAGTACGAGTACAGACAGACAACGCGACCGCAGTCGCATACATAAATCACCAAGGGGGAACGCGCAGCGCCGCAGCCTGGTCAGAGACGGCTCAGATTCTATCCTGGGTGGAGGACCGGATACCAGAGATTTCCGCAGTGCACATTACAGGCATCCAGAACTGGGAGGCGGACTACCTAAGCAGGCATCGGCTGGACCCAGAAGAGTGGGAGCTCTTGCCGGAGGTGTTCGACATGGTAGTCAGCAGGTGGGGACAACCAGAAGTCGATCTCATGGCGTCTCGACACAACAGGAAGACTCCATGATTTTTCGCCAGAAGCAGAGACCCGCAGGCAGCGGGAGTCAACGCAATGACCCTACCGTGGCGGTTCAAACTCGCATACATTTTCCCTCCAATTCCAATGCTTCCTCAAGTTCTAAGACGATTTCGACAAGAAAGTTTGCATCTAATCGTCGTGGCTCCATTCTGGCCTCGGAGAGCCTGGTTCACTGACCTAATATCAATGTCATCGGGAGACCTACCAAGACGTCCCGACATACTTCCCCAGGGCCCATATTACATCACAACCCAGGACTACTATCCTGTTGAGACCGCTATCCTGAGAGGAAAAGGCTTTGCAGATACGGTGATCGATACAATGATCAGGGCTAGGAAGCCATCTTCAGCCAAGGTATATTACCGTGTGTGGAATGCCTACGCATCCTGGTGTGAGACCAGGGGAGTTCCCTTTGACCAGCTCGATATATCTCGAGTCTTGCTATTCCTACAGAGGGGTCTCGAGGGCGGTCTAAAATTGGCTTCCCTCAGGGTACAGATTTCTGCATTATCAGTGCTCTTTCAAGAGAGATTGGCACTAAAGGACGATATACGTGTCTTCCTCCAGGGGGTTGCCCATGTAGTGCCTCCTTTCAGAAGACCGGTTCCAACATGGGATCTCAACCTGGTATTGAGAGCCCTCCAAGATCCTCCGTTTGAACCACTAGGGTCGATTTAACTCCCGGTGTTGACCTGGAAGGTCATTTTTCTGATGACCATCTCTTTGGCCAGGCGGGTCTCTGAGTTGAGTGCTCTCTCCATAGATCCACAATACATGGTTTTTCATTCCGACAAGGTGGTTTTGCGAACGGTACCATCCTTCTTACCCAAAGTGGTGTCTGCATTCCAGGTCAACCAGCCTATAGCGGTTCCATCCTTTTGTCCGAATCCAAAGAACGAGAAGGAGGTTTGTCTACATTCCCTGGACGTTGTCAGGGCGTTATCTACATATGTGAAGAGAACAGCTTCGTTCAGGAAGTCCAAATCTTTGTTTGCAATTCCCTCAGGTCCTCGGGTAGGGACAGCGGCATCCAAGGCCACCATTTCAAGGTGGATCAAAGAGACTATTCGGCAGGCTTACATAGCGGCCCACAAGAGCCCCCCAGAGGGGGTCAGAACTCATTCGACTAGGGCCCTAAGCACTTCCTGGGCATGGAGGAATGAAGCCTCCGCTGATCAGCTGTGCAAGGCTGCCACATGGTCCTCAGTACACACTTTCACTAAATTCTATCGTTTTGATGCTTTTTCATCTGCTGAAGCGTGTTTTGGCAGAAAAGTCCTGCAATCAGTAGTTTGTTCAGACTGAAGCAGGAAGTTGGTCTCTGTTCTTCCCTCCCTGAATTATCAGTTAATGGGACTACTTTGGTAAGTCCCCGTGGTTCCTGTGTCCCCCGAGCCGTAAGAGAAAAGGAGATTTTTTGTATAACTTACCATTAAATCTCTTTCTCTCTAGGCATCGGGGGACACAGGAACGCCCACCCTGAAACAGGTAGTTTTTGGCCAGACATGGGAAAAGTTCTCCCGTTGCCTTGACTTTGGTTACGTGTATATAGTTCCTTGTTATTTGCTTGCTATCTAACTGATTTAGGGGAGTTAAGCAGGCGGTATATAGAGGAGGGAGAAGGAGGAGAATCAGCTTTGCTATCAGTGTCCTGCCTCCTGGAGGGAGGAGCTTAACCCCGTGGTTCCTGTGTCCCCCGATGCCTAGAGAGAAAGAGATTTAACGGTAAATTATACTAAAAATCTCCTTTTATTTTACTGACATTATGCTTCAGGTCCACTCTTATCCTACCAACTGTCACCTAAAGGAAATCTCTAAACATACAATAAAGTAAACTTGCTTAGAGCATTCCTCTGAACACTTCTGCAGTTTACATGAATTCTCTGTTTTTAGTGGTTTCTGCGGTATTAGCAGTGTTTGACTGTTATTTTCAAGCTTTCAGCTTATCAGCTCTGTTAGCAACCCTGAGGCTCAACTGACAATCACTCTGAATAGGTTTACATATGGTTTCTCTTTGGGTTTAGGTCCCCTTTTTGAGCATTTTCAGAGTTTCATAGACATTAAGGGGCAGATTTATCAAAGGTCGAGGTGAATTTTCGAATTAAAAAAAAAAAAAAAAAAATCAAATTTCAAGCTATTTTTGTGTACCTCGACTAGGGAATAGTCCAAATTAGATTTGAAAAAAAATTTGAAAATTTGAAAATTCGAATATTGAAATTTATCATGTACTGTCTCTTTAAAAATTCGACTTTGACCATTCACAATCTAAAACCTGCTGAATTGCTGTCCTAGGACCTATTTGGAGTCAATTGGTGGACTTAATTTCGGTTGGTCTTTTTGAATTAGAATTTTGAAGTTTTTCAAATTCGAAATTCGACCTTTGATAAATATGCCCCTAATAGTAAAGCAACTAAAGTTTTTTTTAACCAAAAATTTAAAAAAATTCTTTCAAATGGTGGTCACTGACCCCACAGCCAAAATCTATTGCTCTGTGAGGCCCGCTCGTTTGGCGACATCGCCAAACGAGCGGATCTATCCGTGTATGGCCACCTTTAGTTCCACCTCCTATCCAATCATTTTCTCTTTAATCTCTTTCTTCTCACCTACTGTATCCTTGAACTGCCCCTTGGGCCGCCCCTGCATTGACTCCATTCTTGCCATTGCAGCAGAAGCTGCTGCTATCTGTGCCTCCCCTGTAGGTGGTCTACGAGGTTTAGCTTGTTCTTTTGTAACTTTAGGCACATTTTCCCTGCAGGAAGATAAAAAAGATCATTCATATTCTTTGCGAATTCTTGGCTGAGTTGGCCCCTGTAATCCCTACCTATGACATTTTGTAAAGTCCATTATCTTAATGTAACTTCAAAGCTTTCTCCACAAAAAAAAGTCTAAAAGAGTAATTTAAAGAACTGATTTTTAAATTTGCATGTTTTTAATACAATTAAACATGAAGTATAAATTGATCAAACAGCAGAATAATTAATCTTTCATAATCTGTATCTATTGTACAGCACTGTTGACTATGTTAGTGCTTTAGAAATGTGTTAATAAATTATGCTGTTATAATTTTGAGGTTTAAATATATTAGGTGTCAAAAAGTTTCAACACTCAATCTATAGAATTTCTATTTGATTCTATCTGATTCAGAGGAAGTCCATCTGAAGAAGTCTCCATTTTGCTTTAGAAGGGGAAAGTCGATCATTATCTATAAAAAAAACAAGAAAGACCACACTCTCAGGTCTTCTGAAGAAGAACAAAGTTTTAAGAGGTTGTTCACCTCCCAACACTGTACAATAGTTGCGAATATTCTACAGATGCTGCTAACTAATGTAGCAAATTGTAACAATTCAGAATCTTCACCTGGTTTACTGAGGAGCCAGACTGAAACACCAGAGACAGGCACATGAAACTTTAAACTTGCAAAGCAACTGAACAAAGTCTATATTTCTGGTAAACAATCTGAAAACAATTCAAATAAAAAATGCGCCTGGATGGTGAACAACCTTGTTGATTGAAGTAAAGACTAACATCTTGTTTGAATCCCCAGCCTTTCTCAAAGTGAAAAAAAAAAACCACACACAATATCCCTATAAACCATGTACAGTTGGAAAGAAACGCCCTGTATAGCTAAACATGGTGTCACCAGCCTGGGGCAATCCAACTCAAACATGAAAACACTAATACAAAACATCATGGATACTGTAAATAAAACAAAGATCACAAACAATGTAATACTATAGTCCATTTATACTTTGTATCTACTTCACTTTTTTTATGTTGCCAAACACCAGGTCTGAACTGGAATTCAAAATAGGCCCTGGCATTTTAAGTACACAGTGGCCCAGTAGACCAATAAATAGTCACATTATGAAATCTTACAGCAGTCCCTCTGGCATTTGCCAGAATCTGAAAATTGCCAATCTAGGCCTGCGAAACACATAGGAAGCTTTCACATATAAGAGGGGTTCCTGATAGCTTAACCCAAGAAACACGTATATACAATTTATGTGGTGCACACAAGCAATTCTAAAAAGTTATGCGTTAGAAGAAATGCAAATAAAAACAGATGCATGATTCATGGTTATGCTGATCATGTTGTGCTGTGTCAAGGGTTCCAAAACCCAAAATTCAAATAGAATCCAATATAGTATTGTCATCAAATCTTTAATCCACATACTCTACCTGTATGTATTGTTGTCATTCTGAATGTAAAGATAAAGCCAAATTAAATAAATAAAATACTGCTTTTAGTGGGAAAGGCTATTACTTCGTTTGCAGCATGAGCGCAGGGTGCGCTTAAAGATGTACTGCACTGATTAAAGTACACTGCATATAATGAAAATGATGTTTGGAGTAGTGCTACAATTATTATGGTGCTTGAAGCATGTTTCTCTAATAATGTGTTTAATTGGGAGTGCTTGGAATCATGCTGCATTAATTAAAGTTAAAGTGCCATCCTTAAGAGGGATATAAATGAGCTGGAGAGAGTGCAGAGACGTGCAACTAAATTGGTTAGAGGGATGGAAGACTTAAATTATGAGGGGAGACTGTCAGGGTTGGAGTTGTTTTCTCTGGAAAAAAGGTGCTTGCGAGGGGACATGATTACACTTTACAAGTACATTAGAGGACATTATAGACAAATAGCAGGGGACCTTTTTACCCATAAAGTGGATCACCGTACCAGAGGCCACCCCTTTAGACTAGAAGAAAAGAACTTTCATTTGAAGCAACGTAGGGGGTTCTTCACAGTCAGTACAGTGAGGTTGTGGAATGCACTGCCGGGTGATGTTGTGATGGCTGATTCAGTTAATGCCTTTGATTTTTTGGACAGACATAATATCAAAGGCTATTGTGATACTAAACTCTATAGTTAATATAGGTATGGTATATAGAATTTGTATGAAAGTAGGGAGCGGTGTGTGTATGGATGCTGGGTTTTCATTTGGAGGGGTTGGACTTGATGGACTTTGTCTTTTTTCAACCCGATTTAACTATGTAACTATGTATGTAAGTCCCTGGGTTGTTCACACCTCAGACTCTAGGTATCTTTGTCTCCTGTTCTGTGCATCATACTCTGCCTGCTCTACTCTGTCTGCCCTACTCTGTGTGTCCCATACTCTGCCTGTTCTACACTACCTGTATGCTATACTCTGCCTGCCCTATGCTGCCTGTGTATGCTATACTCTGCCTGCATGTACCATACTCTGCCTGTCCTACTCTGTCTGTTTGTGCCATACTCTGCCTGTCCTACTCTGTCTGTGTGTGCCATACTCTGCCTGTCCTACTCTGTCTGTGTGTGCCATACTCTGCCTGTCCTACTCTGTCTGTGTGTGCCATACTCTGCCTGCCCTAGACTTTGTGCATGCCATTTTCTGCGTGTGGCATACTCTACCTGCCCTACTCTGTCTGTGTGCGATACTCTACCTGTTCTATCCTACCTGTGTGTGCCATACTCTGCCTGCCCTACACTCTCTGTGTGTGCCATACTCTGCGTGTGCTATACTCTGCCTGTGCCATATTGTGCCTGCCCTATGCTGCATGTGAGAGGTTAGTCTGGTGGGGGTTTGTTCTGGGGGTGTGCGAGCATATGAAAATAGTTTTTAGTGGTTCCCTAATGTGTTTGTGTACTGGGGGTTGCTGTGCTATCCATAGGGGAGGAGATGGCATTTGGATTTAAAGGTATGTCTTAATACACTTGCAAGAGCAAATCATTCAGAAGTGATTTGAAAATAATTTGAAAATGAGTTTAACAATGAGTTCAACAGCAACAAGGGAGTCACAGCAGAAGATCCTATTGCCTTTTTTTGGTGCACTGAGACTAATTTTCAGGATTTACTGGCATAATGCATAACTACTCCTGTTACTCATCTCTTTCGTCTTTGTGCTTCAAAAGGTAGCTTCGTCCTTTAGCCCTCTGACTACTACTCACAAAAGCATGGCAATTTTAAATCCTTCCCCCACATCCTCTCCTCTGCTATTACTTGATACAAGACATATGTCTCCAAATCCCTGCTATATATCTATCTGTTAAAAATGTTTGCACACTCAAAACAAGAAAACAATTGGACATAAGGGTGGTTTGAAAAAATAATTTTTACTATTATTCAAGAAAACATATTACATAGATAATGCCATACAATACATGGCGCAATTTATACAATGTTAAAAAGTAGCATAGAAAATCAATCACCCATTAGTCTCATGTAGCAAGCAAGAAATCAGCAAGGGAGCGGATACACCTACCAGAAAAATGAGAATGGCCCCAACGTTTCGGCACCAAGGCCTTTGTCAAGTGAATCCCCTTGACAAAGGCCTTGGTGCCGAAACGTTGGGGCCATTCTCATTTTTCTGGTAGGTGTATCCGCTCCCTTGCTGATTTCTTGCTTGCTACATGAGACTAATGGGTGATTGATTTTCTATGCTACTTTTTAACATTGTATAAATTGCGCCATGTATTGTATGGCATTATCTATGTAATATGTTTTCTTGAATAATAGTAAAAATTATTTTTTCAAACCACCCTTATGTCCAATTGTTTTCTTGTTTTGAGTGTGCAAACATTTTTGACTTAGTATTAACATTGGTTACCTTTGGTAGGGGTAACATTTGTTTTTGCACCTCCTGCTAATTTTTGAACGTTTTTGGTGTGCCCTCCATCCATTATTAACTGTATATATCTATCTGTTATCACCCAAATAATGCTTAGCTTCTGTTCAAACTGCAAACCTGTCTAACCTTATTCAAATTCCCGTTCTCCCCTCTTCTTATCTCTCCTTCTCTTGTGTTCATCCTAATACCCGTTCTTGTCACTAACAAATCCACTTTAATCCATGATCTGTTCTGATTAAGTATTTTCATCCCTATGCCCTAACAGAGATCTGGCTCTCTCAGAGTGACAACGCTATTCAGGGGCATAACAAGCATGTTCAAGTTTTGGATGGCTCACACAAGCACATCAATTAGAAGAAAAAAAGTGGCACTAAAAAAAAACACAAGGACAAATGAAACTTTTAAATCGCTAAGTCCATCATGTGGCGCTCAATTTCTCCTCCCCGGCTATCTCCTATAAGGAAAGCAGGGAGGAGAAATTGAGCGACACACGATGGATCAACCTTTTTGGAGAGGAGGGCAAGCGGAGTTTCAGTAAGTTATTTCTTAATAAAGACGTAGTGATTTAAAAGTTTAATTTTTCCTTGTTTTTTTTCGTTCTATACTAAAATATTTTTTTAAAACATTTTTTATGTTACTGGCCCTTTAAGGTTACACTAGACTAGCTCTCTCTTTTACTCCTGGAACATCTTATCTTTACTTGTGTTACTAACTATCTCTGCACTCATAATCTGCTTCTGTAAGGAACACTTTCCCAATCACTTTAATAAAACAATCAGATTCTACCGTCTGGAGCACTAGAACATTATTTTGTCTAGTCTAGTCATGCACTTTTGCCCTACAGGACAGGGACCTCCTTCCTACTGTGTCTCATATCAAATGGCACTACATCTCTGTATATTTAAACTTATTTACTGTATTTATTATAATACTTGGCCGCCCTCAGTTTACTTTTGTACATTGTAAGATTGTACAGCGATGGGCATCCTTGTAGCGCTTTATAAATACAGTTAAACATGCAAAGCTGGAACAGACCTTTTAAGATTACAACTGCATCAGTGAAAAGTTGCAACTGTCCTGCTAGCAGAAGGCCCTACTGTCTTCTAACCATAGTAGGAACCATTGGACTTTCCATACCTACTTATCGTAAAGGAAAATTTTATTGGTTTTCCAAAACATGAGAACAATTAACTTAAGTTTCAACTTACATTATACCATAAAACACCAGATCAGTTGTATCAGCACACCATTGTACATCAATTATATTGTATCTTTCAAATGGGGGTCACTGATCCCAACTATAAAAAATGCTCTGTAAGGCTACACGTTTATTATTATTGCTACTTTTATTACTCATCTTTCTATTCAGGCCCTCTCCTATTTATATTCCAGCCTCTTATTCAAATCAATGCATGGTTGCTAAGGTAATTTGGACCTTGCCAACCAGAAAAACTGCTGAATAAAAAGCTTAATAACTCAAACACCACAAATAATAAAAAATGAAAACCAATTGCAAACTGTCTCAGAGTATCACTCTCTACATCATACTAAAAGTTAATTTAAAGGTGAACAACCCCTTTAAGTCCTTATTGAAATATGCACAAAATGGAATGCAGACATGTTAAATCATGCACAATCATCCAAGCCACCTTATAGTGTACCTCTCATTAAATCACCTGTACTTACAGCCCAGTCACCTGTCCCTGGAAATTGCACCTCAAATACAGATAACCCCTCCCACTGAAATGAATTGAAAATACAGCCAAACTTCCTCAGACAACAGGCAGTTTTGGGCAGAGCCGGCGTGGCAAGATGCACCTGTAAAAGACATTGTTGGAAATCAATGTTCACCCACAAATCTTACCCTAACTGGCCTTGACATTCAGGAAAACCCTCCACAGCAAATATGCATTCACCCTTAGTCTCAAGTCAATCCTTCAAGGAGACATTTTGTGTGAAAAATAAGAACGTACCAGTGCGTTATACTCATTTAGATATAGAATAATTGTACTTAAAAAAAAAGTAGTGTTTCAGGTTGATTTATTGAATATTTTCTGCAATAACCCTAATATCCCTCACTTCTTGCTGCCTGAATTCCCAGGCTGTGCAGGGTAGCTGGAGGCTCTCTGCTCACTGTAGGACAGGAACCAATCAGCAGCTAGCAGGATCTGATAGCGATCTGAAGCCTGTCTGTGCTTGTGTGACTGCAGGGCTGTGATTGGCCCTCCTACTGTGCTTTTGGCAGGGACCGTTAGGACACGCCCACCCCTCATTTGAAACACAGACAGGGAACAGAGAACATCTATAGGGAGCTCCAATAAAGGGGCTATTTTTAAAGATAAGATTAATTTTTAGCACCATGTAAAAGCAACACCATTACTCATAATTTCCCACAAAATTCATTTTTTTCCCATTTATCCTATATGTCTCCTTTCAGGCTGGGCTATACAGTCTTGGAATGACTGAATTGGAGAATGAGAGCAAATAGTAAGAATTCTGCCAATAATCTGCATATTTTCTCTGGATACAAGGATAATATAAAGGGGCTCCTTGCGCACTTAACTGTTTTAATTAATACGAGGAGGGAGACAGAAGGGGAGAAAGAGATGAGACTAAATGGCCAAGTCCGAGCAAGATTCAGAAGAGGATGGGGATATAGTGAAAGGGGAGATGTAATAGAGCGGGCAACAGATAAAGCAAAGATAATGCCGCGGCACTAAATAGCTCACAAAATGATCTCGATCTCATTCGAATCTGCGCTTTCATAAATCTAGCGCTGCCTGGCGGGTCCCCTTCTCCATTACCAGAGCCATTTTCCTATTTCTCTGCTACCTGTTATCTTCGTTCAGTTTGTGTCCCGGACCCACACTCTTGAACTTTATATCACTCTTTAATCCGTCAAAGAATTTCTTCATATCGGAGAAAACTAGCCCCCAGACAGCAATCCCTGCACTACAACTCCACCTTACGGGATATGACAGCTCTAACCCGGAAGCACCACTCCCAGCACCGGATGTTGCCGTCTCTAAAAGAGACAGCCGCTAAGTAAGTATTCGCCCTCAAAACATATCAGCACCGTAACAATCGATATCCCTAAGTTGTCGCGTCCATCATGTGATCTAACACCCATCCACATGGCTTTGCAAGATCCGCCTCCAAAATCGTAGTCAATCGTTTCCATGGCCCTTGGAAGTGATGGTTTCGAAAGCCAATCAGAAATCGAAGGTGGGACTTCCGGCGGAGGCAGGGGAACTGACCCAACACAGTGTCTAGAGTAGGGGAGACCCAAATCGGACAGTAGCCATGCCGCACAACTTCAAGCCGGGAGATTTGGTGTTCGCAAAGATGAAGGGATACCCACACTGGCCTGCGAGGGTATGAGAATACTTTGTAAATATAAATCATTGCTGAGTAGGATTGCGAAGAGTATGGGGCGTGCAGGCGGGAGAGGAGCTGAAAAAGGAGGGGCAGAGATGGATAAGTGTTTAGGGTAGATGGAAAGTTACTGGTGAGATGTGATGATAGACTAGGAGTAGATATCAAGTATGGAGATACAATTGGAAAGCATGATAAAATAAACGCATGTAGACGAGCAAGTTATATTAAATGTGGAATTGCACAGGGAAAGTAGGGCAATGGAATGGGGTAGTTGTGAGAGAGAATTCTGAGGGCTTGATATGCTTTCATCCTGCAGAGATCCCTTCCAGTTAGCTACCTGGCTATTGTACCTTTCCAAAAAAAGTAAAAATTTGAATAGCAGCAATGAAGAGCAGAAAGGAAGGTCTATAATTACAACTTAAAATGCCTATGCTTTACGAGCAGTTCATAATGGAGTTGCTGCCAGTCAAACCGTGTAGAAGTGGTACGTCAAGTGGCAAAACAATCAACTTTTGATCTTCAAAATGTTGCTGGTGAAGGCTCTGTATGTATTAACCATAAAAAAGATTTTCTTCTCTTGGCAATGCATGCTAAGAGCAGAAACCGGAGGAGGACAAATAGAAGACAGTAGGACGGAGGACTGCCCGAGGTGATAGAATAGTGATATATTCTGTAACTGGTTTAGGAATTTAATAGTGCTTCCTAGGGTCAAATATTGGAGGGGTGTTTTCTCAACCACTTTATTTATTCTTAATAACTTGGAAGGGGGCGTTGAAGGCAACGTATCTGTGCTGTGTTGGCTGATTACGCTATGGAGGACAGTTTAATCCATGCAGGATGTATCATCCTTGTAGGGGCTATGGACAAACTGACAATCTAAGCATCTAAGTGGCAGGTAAGATTTAATGTAGATAACCGTAAAGTTAAGCATTTTGTGGTTTCAAATATGCTAGGTACGATTGTTACTTTTATCTTAATGGGGTTATTTAGTTGACTTGTTGATCGAGAAGGACATAGGAATACTTCTAGATACTTCTTGGAATATTTCTAGCAACCAATGCAGTTTCAGTACTGGTTCCACCCACCTGAAGAGTGTTCTGTCTCACTCTGCAGCTCTCATGGGGAATTATTTTAGGGGTACTATGGACCCTTTGAAGAGGGTTTCTGTTTTAATGGTAAGTTGGAGCTTCATGGAGATATTATAAATGTAAAATTTCCTTATTCACCAGTAGATCATCAATTGAGATTAGAAGAAAGGAAGTTTGAACTTGTGTTACAGAACGGGTTGTTATGGTGACATTGTGGAAATCTCTTCTCAGAAGCATTTGTACTTGCAGTCAGATATGCTAAATATTTCGATGAAAGCTTTGGATGGCACTTGTGCAAGTGCGGAAATACTAGTCCCTTAATAGTAATACACAGAATAGTGTTGATCCAAGGAATAGTCTGATGTACATTCTGGCGAAAAGGGATGATTTCAGATGTCTAAAGACTTGGGGAGCAACACAAGCATGAGAAATGTTCCTGGGTGGTGCAAAATAAGTGCTGTGATTGGTCATTTGGTAGGCCTTATGTGGACTGTCAGCCCACAGAGGCTATACACTTTTTTTTTTTTATGCAACAAAAACTTGCCAAGAAGGTAATTCAAGCCAGTAATTCAAAAATAAGCAACTGCTTTGAGGCCACCAGGAGCAACATCCAAGGGGTTGGTTGCAACATGTTGCTTATGAGCCACAGTTTAGGGATCACTGCTCTTGTAAATCAAATACCTTAAGGGCATGGACACATGCGGTTTTACGGGCACGTAACGTGGCACGGGTTTTTATAAAAGCCGACCGCCGCATGAATACTCTAAGTGGTTTCAAGCTTAGGCAATGGCACACTAGGTTAGCGTATTTACGTGGAGGTCTGCTTTTTTTAAAAACAGTGCTGCGTTACCTGGCCCTAAAATCGCATGTGTGTCCATGCCTTTAGAAAGACAGGACAACAAACTAGAGGCACAATTGGGTTTGTGTACATTTGGTTTTATAGAGCTATGCTTGAAGCAGTTTAAAAAAAAAAAAAACTCCCATTTGTCAATGAAGTCGGGAGAGTGCTGTTATGTGGATAGAGAGATAGAGAACCTGGAGTCAAATGGTTGGAGAAAGAACTTCAAGAACCTCCTCCATTAGTTATGTTGCAAAAGTACGAGTTTGAGTTTCAGGGGACTGTCCTGCATACCATCAGGTGATCATGGTTATAGTGAAACAACACTGGATAGATACAGAGAATATAGAAGCAGTTTAGGGTATTGTATACTTTTTTCAATGAAAATGGACTGTGAGCAATAATACACGTAAAACATTGAAATGTAAGGCATATGGTAGTTGCACAGTGACATCTTTAGCATTGTAGGAAGACCCTACAGTCCTAAGACTGACCATGTATTATTAATTATTATTACTGTAGTCTCTATTGTAAGGAACCTTAAGCACTGGAAAATTTGTCTGCAAAAATATAATTCTAAGCAACTTTCAAATATATATTTATTGAAAAGTCACAGTGCTTTTAGACTATGGACACTCAGGCTGAAAGCTCCGGCTGTTGGCAGCCTTTGTATTTTTGTAGGCTGAGAGAAGCAAATCTGCTCAGTGCCCCCTTTATTTTTTTTATTTTATTTATTTGAATCTGATCAGCCTGTGTAAAACTTTTTTGGAATCCGATCAGCCTGCATGCAACCACACACAGCGGAGCTGAAGCCTCCGGGCTAACCTCCGCTTAAGTTCCGCTGTGTGTTATTTTTTGAGATGACTTTGCTGTATACTTGCTCTTTGAGGTTTACTTGGTGCATTAGTTCCTTTTTAGATTCAAATAAAAAAAAACTTGATGTACTTTTAATTTAAAATGTGTTATTTTGTTGCATTATTTAGTTTCTAATCAAATTTATTTGCTTCCATTCTCCATTAATTAGATTGATGATGTCAAAGATGGGGCTGTGAAACCTCCTCCAAATAAATGTCCAATATTCTTTTATGGAACCCATGAGACGTGAGTAGCAAACAACTCATTCCTTGTGTGATGTTTTACATCTCAGTTTAATGTGTTTTCCTCTTATTTTGTAGTGAAAACTAGTTATTACTTTGTGCTTTATCAGTGTGTCGTTTTTTGTTTCTATAGGGCTTTTTTGGCACCCAAGGATCTTTTTCCATATGATAAATATAAAGATAAGTATGGCAAACCAAACAAAAGGAAAGGATTTAATGAAGGTCTCTGGGAAATCCAGAATAACCCACAAGCCAGCTATAGCTTGCCTCCTGCAGTAAGTGTGTGAATTTTTCTAAACAACTATCTTTCCCTTAATAATCTGGATCACTCACTACACTAACCATGTGGTTTTGTGCTTGCTGACTTCTCACCTCAAGTTAGTTTGCTGTCTTCAGCGTCTGTTCATTTTTCATTAGAACTTAATCCTTGCTGTGTTAAAGCCATTGTTGCCCCTTTTTGACTATTACTTATTTCTTCTCTTAGTCTGTCAGCTCTTCAGACAGTGATGTTCCTGAGGAGAAGTCAACAGCCAGGAGTGATGAGGAAGAAAAGCAGGAAGCCAGTCAGCCAATTCTTCCAACAGCTAGTGTTTCAGCTAGTGATGAAGAAGGAAGCGAAAAGGAAGGACTAAAAAGAAAAGAACGTATAACAACGGTACACTATACAAGGGGCTGCAAGGGTCTCTGAGATCAACACTGTCTGTAGGCATCAAGTTGCTACAAAGACAAGCAAACTGCTTCAGAAAAGCAAATGTGAAAACGCTGTACAAACATTATTTTAATTTATTTGGGTAGCACCAAAATATGCAGGATTATGCATCACTTTGCAGAGATTATTTATTTTTTACCTCAGCCAATTAACTTGCTTCCAAATTTTCTCTACTGCACGCTTAAGCAAAGTAATTTTTTACCTGCCTGTAATTTTTATTACCCTGTGAGTTTTGAAAGTTCCTGCAGTCCCCTATGTTTATACAAAAAACTGCTTTTAGTCTATAATTTCTAATTTATCAGTTACTACTGCTATGGGAACCCCATCAGGAAACCCAATAACCAGAAAGGCATAAATTAGGATATACCATAGAGTTAATTTTTAGCAAATAATTCCAATTTTAAAAATGATTTCTGTTTTCTCTCTAAAACAGTATGTACTATATAATAACTAAGCTGTATAAATCCATACTGATGGCAAAATAATTCTATTGGACTAATTTAATGGTTTAATATTATTTTGTGGAAATAAGGTATGGTAATCCAAATCACCCCTTATCCGGAAAACTTCAGGTCTCAAGCATTCTAGATAATAGATCCTATATCTCTTCATATTTTGTTCAGTTTCTTACCACATATTTACATTAAAATAAAAAAAGAAAACTGGTTTCCAATCATCCATCATTAGTATTTTATTCTCAGATAAGCAAGTCATCTATTTTACTGGCATCACAAATAAAACAGTGGGTGATCTGCAGCATTCTTTATAGGTGTCTAGCTAGCCTCATTTTAGAGGGTTTTATAAAGTTTTCTGACTACTTTAAAGTGTATACCATAAATTAATCAGCAGACATTTGTTTAGTCATTTTGGATACAGAGCCAGATCACAGTATCTAACTGACTAGTGCTCTCTGCTATTGACCTTAACAAAGACATTTCAATTTGCAATAAGTTTGCAGTGCTGTTCATATTTGCGTACTATTCTAGCACCTTTCCTTATCCTCTTATTACTTCCATCATCAGGGCAAATAGCAAATTGGCTGGAGCACTTCTGTAAATCAGATCTTACCACGCCCTCTAGTCCAACTTCACAGCTGCAGTAGCCATATTGAAAAGATATTTGTAGTCCGACTTAAGTAAATAACAAGAGATTAGGCATCCTGATATCATTTATCAATGTAAACTATTTTGATTTTGATAAATGGAGAATTATCGGCGTCTTCCCCTTTTCCCCATGATCATCTTCTTTCACTGGGGGTTGTTTTTTGTTGGCTGGTCACATATGAACTTTTATGTAAGTCCTTCTCACTCGCCTAGAAATTAAAAATAAATAAATAAAAGAGGCTGACCATGTAAATTAATTAATTATAGATTGTTTCTGTTGCACAAGGGTTTATAAGACTTCTACATGTTCTTATAACCTTGGTTGTCTAGTAGACACAAGCTGATAAACCAACAGCGGCCATTTTTAGAATGATAGGAAATGTCTGGTACATTTTCAAAGGTCACATGCTACAGATAGTTGATAAGTGACAACACTGATTTTCAACACACTTTTTTCATCACTAGTGTTTTCTTATCTTCTGTAGGCTCCAAGTGCCAAACGTACAAAACATTCGTCCAGTGAGCAGGAACCAGACAGTGCATCAAGCTCTAAGGAGGAGAATTCAGACAGCGACCAGGTGAGATTCTTTGGAAATTTGACATTTCTTTTGCATTATTATTGATGAATTGATTTTTGTTTATGTAAAAAGGTACATATTTTATGTAAAAAGGTAATTTTTTTCTTTTTGAATTAGGACTTCACCCCAGAAAAAAACACTCCTCGAATTCAGCGAAGGATTACAAATGTAGGGGAAAAAAATAAGGTTAGTAGTTTTATTTTTGCTCAACAAAAATAGTAATTCATTTAACCTGTGATCATACATGGCAATGCATACAAAAAAAATGAGACAGTTCTATTTGGTTTTTTACTCTCTCAGGTTTTGGCAGAGTCTGAATCTGACTCCAAATCTGAGTCAGAAGATGAAAAAAAGGAACTGAAAAAATCACCTTCTTCCTCCTCTGCATCTTCCCCTTCTTTGTCATCCTCTGATTCTGAGACACCTGTAAAGAAGACCCCAAGGGGACGTCGACCTGGTGAGTCAAGCTCTTCTTCCATAAAATTGAATGTGGGTCATGGATGGGCCACATTCATGATTTCTATTCATCATATCATAGCAGAGAAACCTGCACCTAAACCACGTGGCCGAGGACGCAAAGCAGAGCCCATCCCTTCAAGTGACAGCAGCGACAGGTGAGAATCTTAAAGACTTACACACTATCATTATTTAAACTTATTTATATGTTGTCTCAAGGGAGACACAGGGAATGAATGGGTTTAAGCTCCACCCTCTAGGAGACAGGATACTTAGAATTAATGAAGAGGGCTTTTGGTTGTATAGGTACTCCGGCTAAACCCCACACTACACCAATCACATCAGTTTTTAAGTTCTCATCACCTCAGAAAAGCCTGTCAGAATATACTGACACACAGGGCTACCTGTCTTCCTTATGGTACACCTCCTTTGCTGATGGCCCACCGGAGTCATACCCTAGCCTTAAAAGCGGCTATGCAAACTACCTCAGGCATTCCTGTAACCCGTGCAGGGGAAGGCAGCTGGCCTGACCGGTGCGGAGGGACAAGTGAGTGATTTAATTAATACTCCGGCAGTCTACTCCCCCTGGTTGCTCTGTCCCTGCAGTTATTTTCAGCAACAGCCCGTCTTACACGGAGGGTGAGGCACTATGAGAATGCTTTCTCTAGTACCTGCAGGCTGCGCTCTTAGTGCCTGTGGTGGTGCCCCACCCCTCCGGTCCCCTCCTTACCCCCTTCTAAGACATCCACTATCATCAGCGAATAGCAGGAGGAGACAAACTTTGGTTTGCGCCTCAGGTGCAACGCATGGACAGCTCGGTCTCATTTGGAGGCGGAACTTGTGTTCCAGACGCCATTTTAGGTCTTGTGCCTATTCTGTAACGCGATTCACTCCTCTGTGGGACGGTCAGGCACTGCTAAACACGCAACCCTCCACACCATCTGTTGCTGCTCAGTATAGGAAGCCCTCATACTACTTTCCACTGCCACACAGCTCCTGCTACTACACATAGCCCTCAGAAGGAACCATAGCCACTGTTGAAATGGCAGAAGATAAGTGAGGGGGACTTTTTCCCGGGGGGGGGGAGAGCAACAGCAGCTCAAATTACTTATTTATTTTGGTTTCAAAAACTGCCCGTCCAAAATACCAGGGTGCCAGGCGAAGCCCCTTTGCAGATCTTGTTCCAAGGGGCAAGCCAATGTTTCTACCCCAGGAGCTTCCCTCAACCCCACGACTGCTCCATCTGGGAATATTGCTGGAAATTGTGCTCAACAGGACAGTGTCGCTGGCCCCTCTACAGAACCCCCAGCTCCTCTTTGGGCAGTTCAACTCTCACAGTCCTTAGCTTCCCTACAGAGTCTGCCTTCTATTGCAGATAATTTGGGCAGAGCACTGGTCAAGCTTGGTCAAAAGCCTGGTGGAAAACGCAAGAGATTAACTGCTTAGCAAAATACAGGAGAAATGGAATTCTCCGGAACGGAAGTTTCAAGCCACCCGAAAATTTCCAAGTCCTATCTCTTTTCTAGGGACCTTGTGGACAAATGGTCAATGCCTCCGACAGTAGATTCCCCCATCTCTAGATTGTCGAGGTCCACAGCTCTTCCGGTCACAGATGCTGCAGCCTTTAAGGGCCCATCGGATAAGCGCCTGGAGGGATTCCTGAGAGTGGTGTATTCATCGGCCAGATCGACCCTTCGTCCAGTGCTGGCCTCAGCCTGGGTTGCCAGAGCCATACAGGGGTGGTTCCGAATCCCTTCTCACAGGTATTCAAGAAGGAGTAACTAGATCAGAGCTCGTATCATTGTCACAATCTATAGTGGAGGCATCTGCCTATCTGTGATGCCACCCTAGACACGGCACAGATTACTGCATGTACATCAGTGCTATCTGTGGCATGTTATGGCTGAAAAATTGGACAGCTGACACTAGCTCAAAGAAATGCTTAACTTCGCTCCCATTTAAGGGATAATGTCTGTTTGGAGAAGAACTGGAGAAGATTATCTCCCAGGCCACAGGGGGGGAAAAGCACATTTCTTCCTCAATCAAAGAATACATCCTACATCATCCAGGAGAGGAATATTTTTTCGAGGCCAGTCTGGTCGATTTACAGAATGATACAGCACCCTGCAACTTCAAACTTGCGCTTAAAACCAGCCGAAAAGGGCCCCCAACATGAAAACCAACAAGTTCCATAACAAGCCCTCAACCAACAAGGCCACTTCAGGCTGACGGGGCACCCCATCCAGAATTACAGCAGCCCATAGGGTGCAGGCTGCTGAAGTTCCGGGAGGTCTGGAAACAACACTCGTCAGAGTGAAAGTCAGTGAAATTATTGCCGAAGGCTACCACCTGGCTTCTCTTCCTATCCTCCCAGAAAGTTCATCATGTCCAGACTTCCCACCAGTCCTGCCAAGGCACAAGGCTTTCTGGACTGCATCCACAAAATGGAACAAAGTGGAGTGATCATCCCAGTGCCCCCATCAGAGACATTCTCAGGTTTCTGCTCCAACCTGTTCCTAGTCCCAAAGAAAGACAGCTCATTCAGGCTGGTGCTGGACTTGAAATTTCTCAACAAGTACATCCGGTTGGTACGATTTAAAATGGAGACCCTGCAATCGGTAATCCGAGGGATGGAACCGGAATAATTGCTGATGTCTCTGGACATCAAGGATGCATACCTCCACATACCAATCTGGCCACCTCATCATCGTTTCCTGAGATTTGCCTTTAAGAATTGCCACTACCAGTTTGTGGAACTCCCCTTCGGTCGATCATCAGCCCCCAGGGTCTTCACCGAGCTCATGGTGGTGACAGCAGCAACCCTAAGGCTACAGGGAATTTCCATGACACCCTACCTGGACGATCTTCTATTGAAGGCCAGGATGAGAGAAAAGAGCGAAAGGGGATCTCCGGAGGGCAATCACTCTCCTACAAGACTTTGGCTGGACCACCAGTTGGGACAAGTTTAATCTTTATCCCCTCCCCATGCTGCCTCGGGTCCTAAAGAAGATCAGGCAATCTCATATCACGATAATTGTGATAGATAGCACCCTATTGGCCCATATCACGGCCCATTCGTCTAGCTCACAGAACCGACCTGCTGCGTCAGGGTCCCAAAGCCCATCACTACCTGAGCCTCTTCGCTTTGATGGGATGGCTGTTGAGGCAGCCATCTGGAGAAGAAAGGGAATAGCGGATGATGTCATCTCCACAATGTTAAAAGTCATTCAAGCCCACATCGTCCAGAGCGTATCACAGAATCTGGCGCAGCTACTGGAATTGGTTCAGAGAAACGCAATCACCGTCAACAGAAGCCGCCTCCTTCCTGGAGTGCAACATTCCAAGGGTACTATCCTTTCTCCTGCGAGTCCTGCAGTTAGGTCTTAAGCTTAGCTCCCTGAAGGTTCAGGTTTCAGCACTGTCGATACTGCTCCAGTCACGACTAGCCATGGAGAACCCAGTCCATACATTCCTGCAGGGAGAATATTGCTCCTCCGTTTCGATCACCAACTCCAGGATGGGACCTCAACATCGTTCTGAAAGCCCTTTTGGTCCCTCCCTTTGAACCTTTAGGGACAATTTCAAACAAATGGCTAACCTGGAAGTGGGTGTCTCTGGTGGCAATTTCATCAGCCAGGCGGATATTGAAAATTGGTGCCTTAGCCTGTGATCCTTCATTTCTAGTATTCCACAAGGACAAGGCAGTGTTGCGCACAGTGCCATCATTTCTTCCAAAAGTGGTATCTTTTCACATAAATCAAGAAATTGTGGTACCATCACTGTTTCCGGATCCTAAGAACAATAAAGAACACAGACTTCACAACCTGGACGTGGGAGCATTCTGTTGGTACCTGGAATGATCCAAATCCTTCATGCATTCTCAGACTCTGTTCATACTACCTACTGGTGTTCGACAAGGCATGGCAGCCTCTAAGGCTTCGATTGCATGATGGTTAAAGGAGACCATCAGTCAGGCCTACATATCCAAAGGAAAACCACCACCAGAGGCTATTCGAGCTCAATGGGAGCCTCCTGGCATGGCACAATGTGCCTCCTTGGATCAGATCTGCAGAGCATCTACCTGGTCTTCGGTGCATACATTCACAAAATTCTATAGTTTAGACACATTCTCTTCAGCCAAGGCGTCTTTTGGCCGCAACGTGCTGCACTCAGTGGTGCAATAACGTGTCTTATTCCTCGCTCCCACCCTGCTGTTCTGGGGCTGCTTTGTTAAGTCCCTATTCATTCTCTGTGTCCCCCTTGAGATGACAGAGTAAACCGGATTTTTTGATACTCACAGTTAAATCTGTTTCTCTGTAGTCGATAAGGGGGACAAAGGGCTTCCTGTCCCTATATCGAGTTAACTGTAAGGAAAAAGGATTCCTGGTTTACCAGTTCTGCAAGTTAAATGTTTTACTCTGTTTTCAGCAGTCTCTTGGCACAAACTGATGTGATTGGTGTAGTGTGGGATTAAACTGGAGTACCTGGCACACCCCCTTCATTAATTCTAAGTGTCCTGCCTCCTAGAGGGTGGAGCTTAACCCCATTCATTCCCTGTGTCCCCCTTATTGACTACAGAGAAACAGATTTAATGGTGAGTATCAAAAAATCCTGTTATCTATTCTAGTGCTTTTATTTTTGGGCCATCTTTTTAGCTGCAATCTTTCCTCAGTGACAGTTCAGTAGATCGGATAAGTGAGTGGAAAAAGAGAGATGAGGAGAGAAAAAGGGAGTTGGAAGAGCGTAGAAAGAAAGAACAGGAAGAACAATTGCGGCGGCTGCGTGAAGAAGAAAGGGAGGAGGATGAGAAAAAGAAAAGGGAGAAAGCTGAAAAAGGTGACAAAAGTGACTCTGACAGTGACAGCAGCAAGAGTGAAGTCACAGCACCTCCAAAACCAAGAAAGAGTTCATCCTCTTCTGACTCTGAAGAAGACAAGAAGCAAGTGAAAGAAGTGAAGCCTGTAGCATCTGAAATTAAAAAGGGCAAAAAGGACAAAGTCAGGGCGATTTCTGATGATTCTGACAGTGACAAGAAGGTAAGAAAAATTGACATCTGAGGAAGAAAAATATTGTGTTTAGGAATGGTGATGCTGCTTATTTGAGTTTTCATTATCCAATGTACAGCAACTGCCTTGCCTTTGCAGCATTTTAGTTATGTTTATTATAATGAATGTGTTATGGCAAAATATATTACTGGACACAGACTGGTATACGCAAAGGTTGGAATGCTCAGTGAAAGGAACACTTTGATGTTTATTTTTGTTAATGTTTTTATTCATTTATATTTCCTACTAAAATTGCTGGTACTATTATCCTCCATATTTTAGCTTAGATTGGGGGGCAAAAGCACCATGGAGCTAATTATCCTGCAGGTGGAGAACATACACTAAAAGGTTAATAGAGACTCCTCTTGTTCAGTGCTTCATCCCCTACCTACCTTCTTAAATTCTCTGTTTTTTTTTAATGTCCTTGGAAGGAGGATGGATATCCTGGTGGCTAAGGGAGCAATGGTCAGGGCAACAATCAGACTATGTCCTTATAGTGACTTTCTCTGGCCTACCCCACACCCCTTCCCACTCCATGTACAGCTGCAGGCATCAGCTCCCACTCTAGCCCGTAGAACCTCCCAGCCTTAAGTTTCCCCATGCCCATGGTAGATTTACCTTTCACTTTCGCAAAAGCTGGTTAGGTGAGTTAGAATTCGAGTTGGTCCTCTCCCTTTTATTTGCAGGACTCCACTTTTGGCCATATCATATAACGCTAAACCTGGACTACACTAACTTTTGGTCCAACCACTCCATCCAGTAACTAGATTATACAAAACTACCTCAATTCCTGTGATAAATGCAGCAGCGTTTAAATACCCTCTAGATGTCATGTAAAGCTATATTCACCACACTGACCTATATTTTCTATGCATGGATGTCCATGGTGATTTAGGTATAGACTGAGCACAGTGGCGCAGCTTATAGGGTCAGCAAACTCTTCAACAAATATGCTCTTCCTAGATTGTGGGTCCTAATGCCTATATCTACACGTTGGGCCAAGATGCAGCCAAGCTGCAAAAGTCTGCACTTTCATCTCCCAAGCTATGGGAGGGAGGAGGACCTTACTCCTCCAAAAAAAAAACCAAGCGTAATAACCACTGTCCCTTTTTCTGCTTCTTTTAACCAAAGATCCAAACTGCAGGTGTCAAAACCTGGACAACCAACTGACCCAGATAATCCTCCAAACGGTAGTATCTTGGTCCTTCTCCAAATCTCTCCTACCTGAGAAGGTGCTCACCCCCAAAAGAATAGAGTAGCCATCGGAACTATGTCAAGGAGGTGTGGTGAAATTGGGCACATCCCCAGCAGATATTTTGTTCCAAAAGATAGGCACTTCTAGGATTCATTCAGAACCTGACTTCTGTCGAAGTTGTGCCAGTCCTGTGCTTAAAGGGTCACTTTATCTGCACCTGTCACTTCAAAATGGAATTTGTTAATTTAGTACTGATATCCATTGAAAAGAACAAATTCATGTCAGTGCTTAACGTCAATGACTTCTACCACCACATTACTATACATCCTAATATAATATACATCATGAGAAGTTTCTTTGTTTTTCTTGTAGCACTCAGAATTCGTTGTCATCCCCTTCACCACTTTTCTTTGGATGATAATGGCAGCAGCACTGCCATTATCCAAGGCTTCAAAGATCATCCCTTACCTTGAGCCCTCAGATGACCTAGCCCAATTATATATAGCCCAGGTGATAGTCGCTGCCATAGATGGATCATAAACTGACAGAAGTCCAGTATCCTCCACCTCACAACAGAAGGAGTACTTAAGACAGATCTTGGTTACAGAATTGGCAACGCCTTCTGGCACAAACCATCATCCGCAGATTCCACATGGCCAATCTCAATGGCACTTGTACTTTATGAACCACTCCATGGCTATCGGCTTAGATGCAGGGGTGAATGGGCGGGCCTGATAACACTCCAGAATCATTGGAATCAGCAGGAAAGCTCTCTAGCTATGAAATGTACTGGAACCCAGGGGCAATTTCTGAAAATTATATCACTGGATGGATATCCTCAGGGACCATCAAATGTCATAAATCATCAAGGACGAACTCACATTCAAATGGTCAAAGCAAAGAGAATTCTATGCTTGGCAGAATACATTCTGACTATTTCAGCAGTATGCATAGCTGGTGGATTTCTGGCTGGCAGATTTCCTCAGTCAGGAGACAATAGACCAGTGCAAATTGAGCCTTTATATTGAGGTGTTTCAGACATTTGTAAATAAACGTGGTCTCCCACAGGTAGACCTCCTGGCTTCAAGGTATAACCACAGACTCCCCAAGTATGTAGCAAAAAGCAGAAATCCACTTCTTTCACAGGGGCCAGTCAGTGGGCTTTAACAGCGTGGCTCTTGAGGTTTTAATTTTGACCTCACCTAGAGAAGTGCTACCAGCCATATTAAAGTGAAATACCCCCATTTTGACATAAACTCTTATGTATTAAGGTACAACTTTCATCCCTTTTTGCACAGACAATACCGTACATGATTCCTCAGACTGAATGGAAACTACGATAGTCTATCTCTGACTTGTAGGAACCTTTTACCAACCTCCCCTGTACTTGGCTTACATTCAGCCCCTTCCTCACATTTGTGAAAAAAATTGGTGTTTACCGCACCTTCTAATCAAATGTCACTCCCAAAGGAAGTCCCTTAACCGAGAGCACATGAGCCACTCGGTATAGATGTGCTGACAACTCCTTTAATAGAAAATAATCTCGATGCTCACAGAGGGAAACAAAAAAGAGAGGAGTATATGGTGTCGCACTATCTATTTGTGAATTTAAGTAAGTAATTGTGTGTTCAAAATAATGATCAGCTAGTTGATCATGGACAAAGAGTAAATTGATTATGTTAATTGGTGAAATGTACTTGTGTAATAAATAAAGTTAAATAAATAAAGTGGAAAATCTTCGGAAATTCATTGTGAAGTGAAAACTTTTAAAGTGCAAAGTGCTTATTGTGGACAAGATAGGACCCACGACTAGTAACCCATAGATGGAGAACCTGATAAAATATAACTTTTATTAACTCCTAAAATTCATCAGTAGTGAGAGGGAAAAATTCATAAAATCACTTAAAACACTTAAGAAAAGGGTGGGAATTTGATCTGAATTATGTATAAATAGGGGTTGCAGCGTAATTAATTCATTAGACTGTTCCCTTCTAGATCTTGCGTCACCCAGTAGCCCTATAATGAATCGATGGGGTATATTGAGAACAATGCTCAGCGTTCGTGATGATGGTGGATGAGAGGAGAATGGGGGTTCAGTGATATAGTGAGAGTTAACTTTTGGGTCAAGCCCTTAAACTCCAAAAAGGCCTTTGAAAAAGCCTATACTCGGCGAAACGTGCGTCAGGCACTGCAGCTCCGCCGCTAAGTTCTTTAGCGGTTTAGACAGGGAAAAAGAGAACCGCAACGAAAGCTCATTAGTGGGATTTAAAATGTGGGGAGGTGGAATGGAGGAAACTTGTTACTAACGGGGGTCTGGAACTTCAATGAGCACTTGTTTAGCCACTCTGTCGGTACAAGGTGTTGCTTTTCTTAGCGTCTAGGGAATAGGCCATACCTTATAGGTGCCTCTGAGAGGACACAGTGGTAGTTTAAAACAAATTTTTGCACACCATACTGTACAGTGGTGGATCATTTTCACCTTCATCTTATACAGGGCGTTTGTGTCCTGAGTGTATACACAGCGCAGTTTGAATCACAGTTGTGCTCACTTAATACTGTCATTAAACAGTTCCATTCTCAAACTCACCCCCAGGAGAGAGTTTAAGGGCTTGACCCAAAAGTTAACTCTCACTATATCACTGAACCCCCATTCTCCTCTCATCCACCATCATCACGAACGCTGAGCATTGTTCTCAATATACCCCATCGATTCATTATAGGGCTACTGGGTGACGCAAGATCTAGAAGGGAACAGTCTAATGAATTAATTACGCTGCAACCCCTATTTATACATAATTCAGATCGAATTCCCACCCTTTTCTTAAGTGTTTTAAGTGATTTTATGAATTTTCCCCTCTCACTACTGATGAATTTTAGGAGTTAATAAAAGTTATATTTTATCAGGTTCTCCATCTATGGGTTACTAGTCGTGGGTCCTATCTTGTCCACAATAAGCACTTTGCACTTTAAAAGTTTTCACATCACAATGAATTTCCGAAGATTTTCCACTTTATTTATTTAACTTTATTTATTAACAAGTACATTTCACCAATTAACATAATCAATTTACTCTTTGTCCATGATCAACTAGCTGATCATTATTTTGAACACACAATTACTTACTTAAATTCACAAATAGATAGTGCGACACCATATACTCCTCTCTTTTTTGTTTCCCTCTGTGAGCATCGAGATTATTTCCTTCCTCACATTTCCCATTGTGAAGTGATGTGTTCTGAGCTTGATGTTCCTAGTGAATGGTGCACAGATTCTCTTGAAAGCAGATACTTTAAATGGGTTGTTTCCCTTCCAAACATTTTTTTCAGTTAAGTTGTTTTCAAATTGCTCACCAGAATTAAATACTGTTTCAATTGCTTTCCATGTTTTATATCTGACCATGTTTCCAGAAGTAAAGTTTTAATGTTCCTGTCTCTGATGTGTTTGGCAGCTCAGTAATCCAGGTGCAGATTCGGAACTGTAACAGTTTGCTAGATTACATTATACATCAATAGTATCCATGGAACCTTTGTATCAATTGTTCCAATTGCCTTTAAAGGGGTTGTTCACCTTGTGAGTGAACTTTTAATATAATGCAAAGTGATATTCTGCGATAATTTAGAATTGGTTTTTATTTGTGGGTTTTGAGTTATTTAGCTTTTTATTCAACAGCTCTACAAATTGCAATTCCAGCAATCTGGTTGCTACATTCCAAATTACCCTAGCAACCATGCATTTATTTGAATAAGGGACTGGAATATGAATAGGAGAGGGCTTGAATAGAAAGAAGAGTAATAAAAAGCAGCAATAATACATTTGTAGTTTACAGAGCAGTTGTTTTTAGAAGATGACTCTTAGACAGTGACTCTCATTTCCCTATAAAGAAATATATGAAGCGCATAATACATAATGTCACTTCCTAAAGTTGCAAAGTCTGATATCCAGATTAACTCCCAAACCCTTCTCACTTAAAGATGTCCCCAACACAACTTTTTATCCTGTATAACTTGCGTGTACAAACATGAAATTTAAATTCGCCAGCTTTCTTCAGTTCTTCAATTTAGTCCAATCAGTTTGCAAAGCTGCTAAATCCTTCATGGAGCTTATATTTTTGCACAGTTTTGGTATCATTAGCAAAAATTGAGGCATTACTTACAATGCCATCCTCAAAACAATTTATAAACAAATTGAAAAGCAAAGGACAGACCTCGAAAGGGTTCTCCATTGACAACACCGATCCAACTTGAAAATGTTCGCACCCCTATGCTAATCATTCTCTATCCAAACATAAATAGTAGTATTATTAATTGCCAAATCCAGCATGATAGAAATGTATTTTACTATTTTATTAACCAGTACTAAAAATATTTGTCATGGAATAATGCTTAAAGGGGTTGTTTACCTTCCAAACACTTTTCAGTTCAGTTGTTTTCAGATTGGTCCCCAGAAATAAAGGATTTTTTCAATTACTTTCCATTATTTATTTTTTACTGTTTTTCCAAAATCTAAGTTAAAGATGAATGTTCGCATCTCTGGTGTTTGTCTGGCAGCTCAGTAATTCAGGTGCAGACTCTAAACTGTTACAATTTTGCAACATTTCATTTCTCAGCAGCATCTCTGGAGTATCAGCAACTATTGTATTAATTCTAACAGCTGCCTGTAATAAAACTCATGGATTCTGCTCAGTAGAGACAAAGATAAGAAATGTATCAACTAAATGTATCGATTAAGAACAGTTTACAGGGTTTGGTGACCCCCCTCCCAAAGCTGCTTTAGAAGGTGAAAAATGACACTTTACACTTCAATATTAGAAAAACATTAGAAAGTCGCACATAGAAAGTAATTGGAAAAAGTCATTATTTCTGGTGATCTATCTAAAAACAACTATTTGTTTGAAGGTGAACAACTGCTTTAATACAAAATCACAAACCCATTTTATTCCACTATGCCTTGTACAATGAGAGGATTTTGAGCTCCGTGTATCATATAAAACAGTTTTACAGGATCCTGCCCCCCCCCCCAGCTGTACCACCTGTAAACCCAGATGGCTGCCAGGAATGTGCACACATTCTCAAATGAGGAAGTTTAACACAGAGCTGGTAAAGTGGGTAAATAAATTGGGTAGCCTCTCCCCATATGTCGCCAAATTATCTGGGTAACAAATTTTTTTAAAAGGTATCTAAACACAAATATAGTTTTGGGACATACTTATTCATAAACAACAGGTAATTATGCTATCTTGTATTCTTGCTTATCTCGTAGAGACTGTTTTACTTGGATATTTTGATATGTGTGTACTCAACAAAGTGGAGGATTATTTTATCTTTCAGGTAAAGAAAACAATAAAGAAACCGAGGCCTGCTGAAAGTGCAAGAAAAACAAACCAGAAGGAAAAACGTGGAGAAAGACCAAGGGGAAGGTAAAAGGATGAAATTGTGTTGTGGAGAAACTAATTAACAGAAGTGTGGAATTGTGATTATTTTGGGCATTGTAAAGTAAGCTGTTTGTGCTTGCTTTATGTAAATCAGAATATTCTTTTTTAGACCATCTAAAGTGGAGAAGGAGAAAAAGAAACCAGAGATGATAAACTCCCGAAGAGTGGTGAAAAAAGGTGAGTTGGAGAATTTTTTTTTTTTTAAATACATTTTTATAAAAAAAAATCCACAGAGGCATTCATGTGACATTTATCACGGCCCATTTCAGCACATTCATTAAATTACTATGTTGCTCATTTGTTTTTGTTTTTTTATGAGCCAGAGCCTACAGTGGAAGAAAGACTTCAAAAGCTTCATAGTGAGATCAAATTTGCACTGAAAGTGGACAATCCTGTAAGTAGATGCAGGCTATAACATTAAGGACATCTCACTCTTTTTTTTTTTTCTTTTTTTTTTTCCTGTTTAGTCATTACAGCAAACCTAGACTTTCCCATCTTTCAGAATGGCAAAGGATAAATATATAATCATATGTAAAATAAGGCTTGTGGTTAGGTGCATACACCCGCTGTGTATATACCATTAATTTTAGCCATGCTGACTTCCAATCCTCTTACTGCAGAGATCTCAGGTCTATTTATTATCAACCCTGGATCAAATACATTCCTCTGGTATGCTGGCCTTAAAATTTCATCTGTAGGTTTGCATCGAGTCTTGTGTGAAAACAGCTGAACTGGTTTTTTTGGTTTTTTTTGATGAGAGAATTGTCAGGAACTTGCTTCAGCTAATAGGTAATAGCTAATCTGTATTATCTTTTTGGTGTAGTGGGTAAGTGTAGATTTAGTAAGTGTTATGATGAAAAACAGTAGAGATCTGGCCTTGGATATTGATTAAAATGGTCCAGGTAGGATGCTAGTGTTACAAAAAATAGATTTTTGTACTTAACGTTAAATCCTTTTCTCTTGTCCTACATTGGGGAACACAGGCAACATGGGGATGAAGATCCTGTTGCTTGGAGAAAGGACACTAAAATGTTAAAGTGGCTCCTCCTGCTCTGGGCTTCATCCCTCGCCTACCTCCTCAATCCTCCGTTTTCTGACCGAAGAAGAGATGACGCGCCCTACCAATTGCCCATGTGAAGAGAAGGAGCACCTCCCCAATGCAAGCTAAGCATGGTATGAACCACCTGCTGTTTGAACTTGTTGGTATTTGAACAATAACACTATATTAGATATTAACTGATCAACGTTAACTTGAACTAATACAGGGAGGGAAGGCCTGTGTTCCCCAATGTAGGACAAGAGAGAAGGATTTAACGGTAAGTACAAAAATCTATTTTTCTCTTGCCTAGATTGGGGGACACAGGCACCATGGGGACGTCCCAAAGCTACCCATGAGGGCGGGACTTTTTTACCCCTAGTGTTCAGGGAATAACCGCCTGCAACACTTTCCTCCCAAAGCTTGCTTCGGCTGAGGCAAATGTATGCACCTTGTAGAATTTGGAAAAGGTGTGTGTGGATGACCACACTGCAGCCCTACAGACCTATTCTGCTGAAGCCTGCTGGCGAACTGCCCAAGAAGTGCTGAGCGAACGAGTAGAATGAGCTCGAACCCAGAAGGGTGTGACCTTATCCATCTTGCAATGGTGGCCTTAGATGCCTTAAGGCCTTTCCATGGTCCTTCTGGTAAGACAAAGAGGTTGTCCACCTTCCTTATGCTCTTGGTAGCCTTGGTGTAGGTTCTAAGAGAACGAACCACATCAAGGTTGTATTACTTCTGTTCCAACTTTGTCTTTGGTTCAGGACAAAATGAAGGAACCACCAGGTCCTGGTTAAGATGGAATTCTGACACCATCTTAGGAAGAAAATCTGCGGTAGGTCTCAACACTGCTTGTCCTTGTGAAAAATCAAAAATGGTGGAAGACAGGATACAGCTGCTAGTTCTGAAAATCGTCTAGCCGAAGTGATGGCTAGTAGAAAAACTACCATAAGAGTAAGCAGAGGTAATGGAATTGAATCCAATGGCTCAAACGGTTGCTCTTGCAATACAGAAAGTATCATATTGAGATCCCAGGGAGGAATTGGATGACGGTATGGAGGTATCATCACTTTATGCTCCCTGGAGGAAGGTCTTGATGTTGGCCAGCATTGCAAGCTGCTGCTGAAAAAGGATAGATAAGGCTGATACCTGAACCTTCAGTGAGCTGAGCGACAGGCCTTAGTCAAAACCCTCCTGCAGGAATAACAATAGGCTACCTTCGTCCCAGGACTGTTGGTCTTTGGCTTTAGATTCATACCAGGATATGAATGTCCTCCATACCCTGTGGTAGATGCTTGCCGAGACGGGCTTTCTGGCCCTTAGTAAGGTCGGTATAGCCTTTTTTGAAACTCCTGATCTGGCTAGGATTAGGGCTTCAAGTGCCACGCCGTTAAAGCCAGCCGTGGTGAACTCGGGTGGAGGATCGGTCCCTGAGATAACAGATCCCTTCTGTCTGGAAGGTGGAATGGTGCATCCACTAATAAATTATAAACACTGCAAATTCAAGAGCGGCGTGGCCAGTAGGGTGCCACTAGAATTGTTTCTACCCTTTCTGGTCTTTTATTCTTGATTACCCTTGACAGAAGTGCCAGCGGTGGGAACACATATGCTAGGTGAAACTGCCATGGAACATCCAGTGCGTACACTGGGCCAGCAGGTGGTTGCTTCTTGCTATGAGCCTCGGAAGCTTTTTGTTGTACTTGGATGCCATTAAGTCTACTTCCGGAGTGCCCCACCTTGCCAGAATCAGTTGAAAAACCTCTGGGTGTAGGCTCTACTCGCCCTGATCTAAGGTCTTTCGGCTGAGAAAATCTGCTATCCAATTTTCCACTCCTGGGATATGAACTGCGGAGATAGCTGGTGTTTTCCGCGCACAGAAGAATTTGCTGTGCCTCTGCGAGGGCTGCTTGACTCCTTGTGCCTTCTTGGTGGTTGATGTAAGCCACCCCTGTCACATTGTCTGACTGTATTCTTATAGGTAGATCTCGAAGTCTGTCTGACCAGTGGAGCAATGAGAGGTGGATCGCTCTTAATTCCAGGATGTTGATGGGGAGTAGTTGTTCTTTCTGTTACCACCATCCCTGTTCTGTTAGGTCTCCCAATACTCCTCCCCAACCTTGTAGACTGGCATCTGAGTTTTCCTGACTGAAGTGTTGTTGGTCAAAGCCACCAATTGATTGAGGTTCTAACTTGCTCTGATAGGGGAATCCTGCAGTCTTGGGCCGCTTGCTTCCTCCTCTGGTGTTGGAGTATCAGTCTCTGTAAAGCTCTGGTGTGGATCTGCGCGTATGGAATCGAGGGGACAGATGACACCATAGTCCCCAGCACTCTCATGGCAAATTGTAAAGGTACCTGATCCGCTTTCTGCAGAGCTGACAGGAGCCCCTGCATTGAGGTGTTGGATTTGGGAAGGACAAGCCCTAAATATTCTGTACTCTGAGAAGGTATGAGTCCAGAGACATTAGGACCGACTAGATGGATTCCATCTTACAGTGGTGCATCTTTAAATGGTCATTTAGTGTCTTTAGGTCTAGCACCGGGTGAAATGATCCATCCTTTGAAACCCTCAAAACATTTGTCAATAGGATCCTTAAAGGAAGCCGGATCGGCTTTGACAGTCTCGAGACTGGTGGGTGCACTGTTGGGGGTGAAGACCAACGGTCTGTACAGTCCTGAGTAAAAGGATGTTTGAGGAAAGCGCTTGGAAAATTGGACTCTATGGTCCAGCATTTTCCATTGTACTTTAACAATGTCATCCAGTTGCTCATAGGCTGGAAAGTTTCAAGAAGACTTCTTTTGCCTCTTGAAAATGTTTTTGGTTGGCTCTGCTGAAGGTGGGGTGTCTTCTAGACATAGTGCCTGTAATACTGCCTGAATCAGGCTCTCTACCTCTCTTTGTGATCTAGGGGCATCCTGATCAGATTCATCTCCAGATAGAATCTGTCCCTCTTCCCCTGATGCCTCTTCCTGTTCATGAGTTGATACAGGTGGGCCGACTGCTGAGTGACCGGTCTGTGAGGCTGTGTAGGACATTATCTAAAGTCTCTGGTATTAGGCTAGGTTCTGTAGAACCACTAGAGATAGAGCGAGCGCACACCAATTCAGAATCCAAACTCGTTTGATTAGCCATCGCAGAGCTGGCTGGTAGGGCTGTGTGGGATTGTAATTGTGCAGTGACTGCTGCAGGCTTATAGGCTTCACATATTGGCTCAGCCGAAACGCTAGCAAATTTATGTTTGCAAGTAGCACATGCCAAATACGAAATTGCATTGGTGGTACGTGCAGTTGCCTGCTTGGGAAGGGACTGGTCCTCTGCCCTGCCTGTCATGGCTATACTATGTAAATAGTGCCACCCAGTAAGTAAGGATATTGGGGATTATTAGGAGAGTCCAGAGGAGTGAAGGAGTGAACCACCTGTCCCTTAGAGTGTGATCTGTGGAGACAGAGGGTAGTAGTGAAAAACCCCACAGTAGGTCCCATAGAGAGAGTGAAGTGTTAATCCCTTTAGAGAGAGAGGAAGGATAAGGGAAGTGTAACTACCTGTTCACCAAGGTAGGAAGGAATGGTGCCTTGTTCTTCCCTGTGAGGCTGGAAACACTCGGTGCTGGAGAGAGATGCGGATCCAAAATGGCCACCAGAGAGGTTTTCCCGGGCTTTTACCATAGTAAGGTGGCGCCCGTGAGGCACATGTGCAATGACGTAGGCGTGGTGCTAAATAGTGACGTGAAGGGTCGCTGGAAATGGCGCTGAGAACCCAGCAAAGAAGTAAAAATACGGTTACAGGCGAAGAGGGATAGAAGAAGCTGTGTCCTATGTCCTCCTTTAGGGAATTCTCTGTCAGAGAATAGAAGTGAAACTAAATGCCTTTCTGCAGAGCTGACAGGCAGCAAGTAATGGGGGGGAGAGATGAGGGAATTTATTTACCTCCTCGTGCCATCCAGGAATGCTCAATAAAAGTTGTACCCTACGTTGTGGCTACTAGTGCAGCCTCCAGGGAGCGAGAACCAGTTGACCAGGGTAGTGTGGAGCCCCCCAGCCTGCAGGCTCCGTAGAGCGGGAAGGCTACAGAGCATCTTCAGATCAGAAGTCCTTGGCTGGAGGGATTCTGGAAGAGAAACCCTGACCCCAGTAGTGGCATGATATTGAAATCTGTACCATCGCTCCCAGCCACCATGTGTCCGTCCTCCTTCAGAGGACACTAAAAGAAAACTGAGGATTGAGGAGGTAGGCAACGGATGAAGCCCAGAGCAGGAGGAGGAATAGCCACTTTAAACTTTTAGTGTCCTTTCTCCAAGCAACAGGATCTTCATCCCCATGGTGCCTGTGTCCCCCAATCTAGGCAAGAGAAAATGCATTTGTTTCATCATATACTTGCACTATAAGGCTGGCACACAGTCTTCCTTTTACATGGTGTTCCTTCTGTAATGTTAGTACTTGAAGGGGACATGGCCTTGAGTTCCAGGACATACAGTCTCTAGCCAGTTGACTGATAATGCTGTCCTCTAGGCATAATAGCAGAAATAACATTCATCAATGCTAAGCATAATTCATCAAATTTTAGGGTAGGGGTCCCCAAACTTTCTTTTACACATGAGCCACATTTAGAAGTAAAAACTGAGAATAAGCCAAATAAAGATGTAAGATGTTCCTGGTGGTTGCCAAATAAAGCCTGTGATTGTACACTTGGTCTTTATACTTGACTCCAAGTTAGGAATTAAAAATCAGCATATGCTTTTAAGCCACTGGGAGCAACATCAAAGGGGTAGTGTAAGGAACATGTTGCTTGCATGGCACTGCTTGGGTATCACTGTGTTAGGGTATAATCAATTTTCAGAGCCACAAAATTTCTATTCACCTTTTGGGTATAACTCCTGTCTATCCATATTGTATACCTGTGTTCTAAACATCACAAAGATGCCATGGCCACCAGTCTTATCTCCATTGCAGTACAGTAACACCTTTTTTATTCTGTTGCTCAGGACATTAAGAAATGCCTAGATGCTTTAGAAGAACTAGGAGGACTACAGGTGACATCTCAGATCTTGCAGAAAAACACAGATGTGGTGGCCACACTTAAGAAGGTAATAATCATACTGAAAATTAATGTTTTTCCTTTATATCAAATTATCCCTTTGTTTCCATATTGTTTTATCATTAATTATTAATTTTACAAGCCTGTTTGGCATTAGCTTTTCTTCAATTAAATGTCTGCATTTAAGAGTGACATAATTTATTTATATAAGCCCCGTAGGTGTACACAAACAGGGGTACAGTTCTAAACAGACTGTCCAAAAATTCTAAAAGTCCCAAAAGATTTTTAGACATAATAAAAGAACTAAGGGCAAAGGTACATTTTTGCACTCTTTGCAGATTTGTGCTTCTCCTTGCAAGTAAATGGTCAAATCTCAGGTATGAACTTTAAAGTTTAAATGTCAGCCTTAAGAGAAACTGTATATGATAATTTTGTTTTTAACATTATTTTGGTGTAAGGGAACAATGCTATCTGGTAGGATCACATTGACCTTAAATAGTAACTCATTCTTTGACTTATAAAATAAAACATTTTATCTGCTTTCTTAATTGTCTTAATGATTTCCCAACCACCAGATCCGGCGCTACAAAGCAAATCAGCGTGTTATGGACAAAGCTGCTGAGGTTTATTCCCGAATTAAAGCTCGTATCCTAGGCCCCAAGTCGGAGTCTCAACAGAAAATAGCAGAAAAGGTCAACACTGCAGAGAAAGGCCCAGAGGATGAAAACCAGACTGGCAAGGCTGGAGAAGGTTGGGTCCAGCGTTCCTTTCTTTACAGCCAAACAAATCCATAAAATCAAGTTTAGGTTCCTCTGATATTCAGATGATTTAGGTTACCAATTCTGCATAATGACTGAGCTCTTATTGCCACAGCTTCATAATGTGTACTTTATACTTATTGTAGCTTGATCGAACTATAAATCTGTAGCTCACTGTACATTTGAATTGGTAACTTTAATAATGAAACTGTTCACTTTTGATTCCCCAGATATGGATGCTTCAATGAATGGAGACTTTCTGTCTCAGAGGACTGAAACTGCTGGTGATAAAGAGCAAGAGCTGGAAGGGCTGAACCTAGACAACAAAGCAGAGATGGAGACAAAACAAAACAACCAGTGAGTATTACTGATTTAGGTTCCGGGGGAGACTGTGTGATTTTGTGTTATGTTTGTGGGTGAATTTTCTGTAACGTGTATACACAGATTTTTTCTTACGCCCCGGATGCTCAAAGCAATCATATTCTTATGTATTGGCACATTTATCAAACAAGAAATATGTCAACTCGTAACATTTTCTAAAGTATTTAACTGCTTTTAAATCCTCATGATCCCCCAGTTTGATATATAGTAGATTTTCCCCTAAATTTGACATCATTTTTGCTTAAGGGTCAGTGGGACTCATTTATAAATACTGGGCAAATTTGCACCTGGGCAAGAACCCATAGCTACCAATCAGTGATTAGCTTTCAGTCAGTTTCAGGTTGAATACTGAAAGCAATAATCTGATTGGTGGCCATGGGTTACTGCCCAGAAGCAAATTTGCCCAGTGTGTTATAAATGAGCCCCAGTGTCTACATTTAGGCCTTTGGATCTGTAATGTGTTTTTTCCTGTCATCCTACCCCACAACAAATAGTTGTTACATGAAAAACATGACCAGTTACTAGCCTAAATTTAAAGTTGCTGTTTCTCAGCCTGCACCCTCTTAAACCCACACCTTCTAAACCTCGGGCCCAAAATGCTATGAAAATCATTTTTTATGTTGGACTCTCAAAAGAGTTACCTTTCTTTCTTTCTTTTTTTTCCTGCAGTGCTGAACATAACAATAACCCTACAGAAGAAACCTTTGAACCCAGACCCATTTCTTCAGAGAACCAAAATAGCTGAAGAGCTGTATTGCACCTTGATTTAATCTCCGTTACTGCTGCAGCTGTTCTGTTCAGTAGTTTAATGAATTGCAGCTGTAATGTTTCCCCACCCCTTAGTGGTCAGTTTGTATCTGTTCATTTGGCTGTTTTTGTTTCTTTCAGTTGATTTCCTATGTGATGAATTGGCAAGAAATGACTATAAAAGGGTTTTTATAAATAAACAATAATTAATGTATCCTGTCTTCTTTCCTGTTAAAAATGTAAAGCCAAATATACTCAACTGGGCAAATGTCTAAGTTCCCAAATTAGTAAAATGGTATTAGTAAAATATTATAATGGTATAGTATAGTAATAAACAAAATTATAATCTCAAAATAACCTCAATAATACACTACCAATACACTACATCCAGCCATTTCAGATCATATATCATTATATAGGCATAACTTCCCTGACTACATTGTCCTGAGCCCATTGCTTGTGGGGGTAGTGTCCAATCCCAAATAGTAGAAATTATCTTGCTTTTGAGAACAACCTTGGGTCTATAGAAGGCCTGGTAAGGGCTGTCCCATTGATAAATTACTGATACAATTAACCAAGAAAATGTTTTACTCACTAATAACTGATTAATTAAGGTTGGTCGTGTTGCACACAAATGTGGATTTCTGCAGCGGCAAAACATTAATTAGAGATCTCCTGGAGCCACTAGCAGGCAAACCTGTAGACGAATTCCAGTCAGCCTTTGAAGAAAGGCTTAAACACGTTGTAATGTGGCTAGTATTTTCTGGAAGGTACAAATAGCAAAATGGTTTTATTGGCATTTTTGCCTGGCATAGGGAAATTGTCATTGTCCAATCTCTAATGTGAAAAGCAGATTTGTGTACTCACAGTTAAATCTCTTTCTCTTCAGTCGCTTGGGGGACAAAGGAACAGTGGGTATAGCTGGTACCACTACGAGGCAGGACACAACAAAGTAAAAATAGAACTAGCTCCTCCCCTGCCATCTATACCCCCCAGAAGGCGGAACCCAGTTCAGTTTGTACCATAGTTATCACAATGTAACCAATAACCTGTAACTTTTAACTTTAATGGCAGCAGATATATTGAACAGACCATGTCTGACTGGTAGCGAAAGCCCCTATCCAGGGAGGGAAGTCCTGTCCCCCCCCCAAGCGACTGAAGCTAGACATTTAACGGTGAGTACACAAAATCTCCTTTTCTCCATTGTCATCTTGGGGGACACAGGAACAGTGGGGACGTACCAAAGCTGTCCCCTAGGTGGGAAGGATAGCCTTACATGGAAATAGCTATTGCAGCCTGAAGAACCTTCCTACCAAAGTGTGTTCTCAGAGGCCAGAAAGATGTCAAAATGATACCATTTTGTGAATGAGTGGATAGATGTCCATGTTGGTGCCCTGCACAGCTGTAAGGCTGAGGCTTAGTTTTGGAATGCCCTGGAAGTGCTCATCCCTTTGGTAGAGTGTGCCTTGAGGCCCTGAGGGGGTGGTTGTCCCTGTGCTGTGCAGGCTCGTTGTATGGCCTGTTTGATCCAGCGTGAGATGGTGGACTTGGAAGCTTGTGTGCCACGTTGTTGCCCCGATGGCAAAACAAACAAGGCATCTGCTTTTCATGTATCGCGTACCCTGTGTGGATAGAACTTGAGGGCCTGGACTGGATCCAAGGAGTGAAGAGCTGCTTCCTTTGGAGTGGAAGGCGAAGGGCAGAAGGTTGGAATGGTAATTTCCTGATTCAAGTGGAAGGATGAGACCACCTTCTGCAGGAAGGAGGGTACTGTGCAAAGTACCGCCATATCATGGTGGAAGACCAGGAAGGGAGTTCTGCACAATGCTTGCTGAAGCAATTGCCAGGAGGAACCTGGTCTTCCAGGTGATCCACTGCAGGGATACCAAGGCTAATGGCTCGAATGGTGGTTCCTGCAGAACCAAGGAAAGATCCCATGTAGGTGTTGGTGCTCGAATCGGAGGGGCCAAATGTTAAGCAAGCCCAGTGATAGACCCATGGATAGTCCATTCTGCAGGAATTCTAGTAGACTGGGAATGAAAGAAGTATGTGAAGTCCCGGTTTTTCTGGGAACAGAAAAACCCTTGCTCCTCAGAATCTGGTTCTCAAGAGCCACACCGTCAAGTTGAGGCTTGCTGGCTTTAGGTGTAGAATGGGACCCTGCGAGAGGAGGTCTGGTAGAGGAGGAAGAGTCCATGGTTCATCTATGAAAAGATTGAGTAGGTCTGAGAACCACGTTCTTTATGGCCATCTGGGAGCAATAATAATGAGGGTCTATAACAAACAAGGGAAAGTTGTGCTCACCACTATTTTTTAAAACCATTAGGCGGGGGTGCAATGAGGCTGTGACCACAAAATACATATAGTCAAATACAAGAGTCCTCTGCACTCAACCCATTATCAATATATTTAAGACAGCGACATTTTGTGCATACTGCTACTAAAAAATGCCTTACCCTTTAAACAAAACAGGGATTGTTTGTCCATATATTGCAATATATTTAAGCTGGCCAACTACGTCAGTCATCCCATATCTGGCCAGTCCTATGCTCAATTTTATCTGATTCATTAAGAATTCTATTGCTTCATTATACATTTTACAAAGGGACTTGGTTTTACCTGCAACTTAACTTGCTGCTTTCAAAGTAAACCTCCATACTTGGCTGCCCTTTTATTATTAGACACCAGTGGGATCACCTGACTATAGCTGGGAAGGGTGGGAGCTACAACATGGAGCTGGTCACTGCTCCTGTATAAACTATAACAAACAAGGGAAAGTTGTGCTCACCACTATTTTTTAAAACCATTAGGCGGGGGTGCAATGAGGCTGTGACCACAAAATACATATAGTCAAATACAAGAGTCCTCTGCACTCAACCCATTATCAATATATTTAAGACAGCGACATTTTGTGCATACTGCTACTAAAAAATGCCTTACCCTTTAAACAAAACAGGGATTGTTTGTCCATATATTGCAATATATTTAAGCTGGCCAACTACGTCAAAGTCATCCCATATCTGGCCAGTCCTATGCTCAATTTTATCTGATTCATTAAGAATTCTATTGCTTCATTATACATTTTACAAAGGGACTTGGTTTTACCTGCAACTTAACTTGCTGCTTTCAAAGTAAACCTCCATACTTGGCTGCCCTTTTATTATTAGACACCAGTGGGATCACCTGACTATAGCTGGGAAGGGTGGGAGCTACAACATGGAGCTGGTCACTGCTCCTGTATAAACTATAACAAACAAGGGAAAGTTGTGCTCACCACTATTTTTTAAAACCATTCCCAGCTATAGTCAGTTGCAGGTAAAACCAAGTCCCTTTGTAAAATGTATAATGAAGCAATAGAATTCTTAATGAATCAGATAAAATTGAGCATAGGACTGGCCAGATATGGGATGACTTTGACGTAGTTGGCCAGCTTAAATATATTGCAATATATGGACAAACAATCCCTGTTTTGTTTAAAGGGTAAGGCATTTTTTAGTAGCAGTATGCACAAAATGTCGCTGTCTTAAATATATTGATAATGGGTTGAGTGCAGAGGACTCTTGTATTTGACTATATGTATTTTGTGGTCACAGCCTCATTGCACCCCCGCCTAATGGTTTTAAAAAATAGTGGTGAGCACAACTTTCCCTTGTTTGTTATAGTTTATACAGGAGCAGTGACCAGCTCCATGTTGTAGCTCCCACCCTTCCCAGCTATAGTCAGGTGATCCCACTGGTGTCTAATAATAAAAGGGCAGCCAAGTATGGAGGTTTACTTTGAAAGCAGCAAGTTAAGTTGCAGGTAAAACCAAGTCCCTTTGTAAAATGTATAATGAAGCAATAGAATTCTTAATGAATCAGATAAAATTGAGCATAGGACTGGCCAGATATGGGATGACTTTGACGTAGTTGGCCAGCTTAAATATATTGCAATATAAGGACAAACAATCCCTGTTTTGTTTAAAGGGTAAGGCATTTTTTAGTAGCAGTATGCACAAAATGTCGCTGTCTTAAATATATTGATAATGGGTTGAGTGCAGAGGACTCTTGTATTTGACTATATGTATTTTGTGGTCACAGCCTCATTGCACCCCCGCCTAATGGTTTTAAAAAATAGTGGTGAGCACAACTTTCCCTTGTTTGTTATAGTTTATACAGGAGCAGTGACCAGCTCCATGTTGTAGCTCCCACCCTTCCCAGCTATAGTCAGGTGATCCCACTGGTGTCTAATAATAAAAGGGCAGCCAAGTATGGAGGTTTACTTTGAAAGCAGCAAGTTAAGTTGCAGGTAAAACCAAGTCCCTTTGTAAAATGTATAATGAAGCAATAGAATTCTTAATGAATCAGATAAAATTGAGCATAGGACTGGCCAGATATGGGATGACTGACGTAGTTGGCCAGCTTAAATATATTGCAATATATGGACAAACAATCCCTGTTTTGTTTAAAGGGTAAGGCATTTTTTAGTAGCAGTATGCACAAAATGTCGCTGTCTTAAATATATTGATAATGGGTTGAGTGCAGAGGACTCTTGTATTTGACTATATGTATTTTGTGGTCACAGCCTCATTGCACCCCCGCCTAATGGTTTTAAAAAATAGTGGTGAGCACAACTTTCCCTTGTTTGTTATAGTTTATACAGGAGCAGTGACCAGCTCCATGTTGTAGCTCCCACCCTTCCCAGCTATAGTCAGGTGATCCCACTGGTGTCTAATAATAAAAGGGCAGCCAAGTATGGAGGTTTACTTTGAAAGCAGCAAGTTAAGTTGCAGGTAAAACCAAGTCCCTTTGTAAAATGTATAATGAAGCAATAGAATTCTTAATGAATCAGATAAAATTGAGCATAGGACTGGCCAGATATGGGATGACTTTGACATAGTTGGCCAGCTTAAATATATTGCAATATATGGACAAACAATCCCTGTTTTGTTTAAAGGGTAAGGCATTTTTTAGTAGCAGTATGCACAAAATGTCGCTGTCTTAAATATATTGATAATGGGTTGAGTGCAGAGGACTCTTGTATTTGAATAATGAGGGTCTATTCCCTCTGTAGCTTCCTGACCATTCTCGGTATGAGTGGAAGTGGAGGAAAGGCGTAGGCCAGTGTAAAGTTCCACTCTGATGTTAGGACGTCCAAAGATTTTCTCTTTTAGTGACCATTCGCCTGGATCCAGGGACTGTCTGCTTAGGAAGTCTGCTTCTAAGTTTTGAACTCCTGGTATGTAGGGTCTGATTGATTTCTGCCCAATGAAAAATTAGCTTGACCTCATTTAGTGCCCCTCTGTTCCTTGTTCCACCCTGGTGGTTTATGTATGTGACTGCCGTGAAGTTGCCCGTTTGGACTTTTACGGCTTGTCCTGTCGGTTCCTGCTGCCAATGAACTAGTCCCAGGCAGATTACACGGATCTCAAGTAAGTTTATCGAATGTTTGCTCTCTTCCCTTGACCATAGGCCCTGGGCTGAAATGCCCCTCTTGTGAATAACCTCTGTAGCCGCCATGATCTTTTAGGGATGTCCGTCCGAATGGAAGTGCTGTGAATTGGAAGTGGAGGTTTTGTTAGGCAGAGTGTAAGAATCTCTGATGGGGAGGGAAAATGGGAAGTAGGTATGCATATTTTATGTCCAGTGATACCAGGAATTCATCCGGAGACATTGCTGCTATGACTAAGTGAAGCGATTCCATCTTAAACCTGCATGGACGAATACATTTTTCAGCTCTTTCAGATCTATTACTGGTCGAAATGACTCATCCTTCTTGGGCACTACAAAAAGGTTTGAATAGTAGCCCTTGAATCTTTCTCTGGATGGAACCGGAATGACCACCTCTGTTTGATGCAGGTTGAAGATGACATCCTGTAACGCCTTGCGTTTGGTAGGCTCCTGAGGAAGTCTGGACATAAAAAAGTGCTAATGGGGAAAGGCAGAAAACTCTAGGTGATAGCCTCTAGTCCAGTGATCCCCAACACGTAGCTCGCGAGCAACATGTTGCTCGCAGCCTCACTTGATGTTGCTCGCGTAAGCTTACCAGCAGGTGTCCATTTAGCAAAGTGGCTTACTGTCTGGAGTGCTGTCTGGAGCGCTTCATTGTTACAAAGCATGCTGCCGTCTCGTCCTAGATAAGATAATCAGGCAGCTGGGGGCTGTACATTGTGTGAGTCAGCCAATCAAAAGTGTCACCTGGGTCAACTTGCAGGAATTTAAACATTAGGAAAATACTCTGGATGTTTTAACTGCAGATCGCATGGAAAAGAGCTGTATGTTCGAAATTCTTTCAGTCGCTGCATCTTTCTGTAAGTATCTCTCAACTCTCTCCTCCCTTTCTAGCTGCAGTTCTAGCCGACCCCTTCTTCCCAACCCGAATCCAGCACTGTGCGCTTCCTTTTTTCCAGCCCACACCAGTACTGTATGACCCAGTATGATCGCTACTCAGCATCCCCGTGTATTAGGAAGCATGTTTAATAGATTCTGCCAGCGAGATCCCCTCTCCCTAGCCCACCGTAAGAAGCGTGAATCACAGTTTCACTCAGTGCGATCCTTTCTCCCCTGCCCTCGCAGTCTCACATAAATTACAAGCGCGTTCCCCTGCTGTCCTTCGGTGAACCTCCTGTCAAATACATCAGTGATATACTGTATAACAGCGTGTTCGTGATTAGTCCTGTAAGCGAGCGGTGAGTAGGAGGCGCAGGAAAAGGGTGGACTGCGAGAAAAGCTATGCTGGTAATTTATGTGTGAGGGCCGGGGAGAAAGGATCGCACTGAGTGAAACTGTGATTCACGCTTCTTACGGTGGGCTATCTATGGTATCTATAACAACTGATGGTGCCCCTGCAATGATTGGGTCAAAACTTGGCTTTGTTTCTTTATGTAGAAATGATCCAGCATTTCCACCATTTTTGAATTATCATTGTGTTATTCACCAGGAATCACTTTGTTCCAAAGTTATTGAGTTCCATCACGTCATGAAAGTTGTAGTGAGGATTGTGAACTCAATTCGTGCCAGGCCACTTCAGCACAGGTTGTTCAAAGCTTTCCTGGATGAATTTGATGCTGAGTATAAGGACCTCCTGTTTCACACAGAAGTACGGTGGCTAAGCAGAGGGAAAGTGTTGCAGCGCTTCCAAGAGCTTTTGCCAGAAATATCCCAAGCAAATTTGCCCAGTGTGTTATAAATGAGCCCCAGTGTCTACATTTAGGCCTTTGGATCTGTAATGTGTTTTTTCCTGTCATCCTACCCCACAACAAATAGTTGTTACATGAAAAACATGACCAGTTACTAGCCTAAATTTAAAGTTGCTGTTTCTCAGCCTGCACCCTCTTAAACCCACACCTTCTAAACCTCGGGCCCAAAATGCTATGAAAATCATTTTTTATGTTGGACTCTCAAAAGAGTTACCTTTCTTTCTTTCTTTTTTTTCCTGCAGTGCTGAACATAACAATAACCCTACAGAAGAAACCTTTGAACCCAGACCCATTTCTTCAGAGAACCAAAATAGCTGAAGAGCTGTATTGCACCTTGATTTAATCTCCGTTACTGCTGCAGCTGTTCTGTTCAGTAGTTTAATGAATTGCAGCTGTAATGTTTCCCCACCCCTTAGTGGTCAGTTTGTATCTGTTCATTTGGCTGTTTTTGTTTCTTTCAGTTGATTTCCTATGTGATGAATTGGCAAGAAATGACTATAAAAGGGTTTTTATAAATAAACAATAATTAATGTATCCTTTCTTCTTTCCTGTTAAAAATGTAAAGCCAAATATACTCAACTGGGCAAATGTCTAAGTTCCCAAATTAGTAAAATGGTATTAGTAAAATATTATAATGGTATAGTATAGTAATAAACAAAATTATAATCTCAAAATAACCTCAATAATACACTACCAAATAGTAGGTACATCCAGCCATTTCAGATCATATATCATTATATAGGCATAACTTCCCTGACTACATTGTCCTGAGCCCATTGCTTGTGGGGGTAGTGTCCAATCCCAAATAGTAGAAATTATCTTGCTTTTGAGAACAACCTTGGGTCTATAGAAGGCCTGGTAAGGGCTGTCCCATTGATAAATTACTGATACAATTAACCAAGAAAATGTTTTACTCACTAATAACTGATTAATTAAGGTTGGTCGTGTTGCACACAAATGTGGATTTCTGCAGCGGCAAAACATTAATTAGAGATCTCCTGGAGCCACTAGCAGGCAAACCTGTAGACGAATTCCAGTCAGCCTTTGAAGAAAGGCTTAAACACGTTGTAATGTGGCTAGTATTTTCTGGAAGGTACAAATAGCAAAATGGTTTTATTGGCATTTTTGCCTGGCATAGGGAAATTGTCATTGTCCAATCTCTAATGTGAAAAGCAGATTTGTGTACTCACAGTTAAATCTCTTTCTCTTCAGTCGCTTGGGGGACAAAGGAACAGTGGGTATAGCTGGTACCACTACGAGGCAGGACACAACAAAGTAAAAATAGAACTAGCTCCTCCCCTGCCATCTATACCCCCCAGAAGGCGGAACCCAGTTCAGTTTGTACCATAGTTATCACAATGTAACCAATAACCTGTAACTTTTAACTTTAATGGCAGCAGATATATTGAACAGACCATGTCTGACTGGTAGCGAAAGCCCCTATCCAGGGAGGGAAGTCCTGTCCCCCCCCCCAAGCGACTGAAGCTAGACATTTAACGGTGAGTACACAAAATCTCCTTTTCTCCATTGTCATCTTGGGGGACACAGGAACAGTGGGGACGTACCAAAGCTGTCCCCTAGGTGGGAAGGATAGCCTTACATGGAAATAGCTATTGCAGCCTGAAGAACCTTCCTACCAAAGTGTGTTCTCAGAGGCCAGAAAGATGTCAAAATGATACCATTTTGTGAATGAGTGGATAGATGTCCATGTTGGTGCCCTGCACAGCTGTAAGGCTGAGGCTTAGTTTTGGAATGCCCTGGAAGTGCTCATCCCTTTGGTAGAGTGTGCCATTTTTTCTTCCGTCCGTACTTCCAGTGCTCCATTTTTTCTCCTGCCTGTACTTTCAGTGCTCCAGTGTGCCATTTTTTCTTCCGTCCATATTCCCAGTGCTCCAGTGTGTGATTTTTTTCTCCTGCCTGTACTTTAATTGCTCCAGTGTGCCATTCTTTCCCCCCTCAGGCCTGCACATGCCCTCTGTTTGGTTCCCAAAATGGATCTCTGTTGTTACCTGTGTAGGGGCTTTGATGACACATAACATTAGGCAGTTTGTTGTGCTTGCATGGACTGTGTGCATGGTGTGTGAATACACTGTACTACTGATAGGTATTCTTAAGTGTTGCTAGTAACGGCTGTGTATGTTATATTGGTCTCAGGTAAAGTACACTGTTAGGAATTTTAGGTATTTTCAGGTTTGCTATACTAATTGCAGGGTACACATTGCTGAGTTTGCTATATTTCACACTGGCGTCACTAACAAACTGGCATTTTGTTGTAAACTGGAACACTTTTACTTTAATAAAAACTTTTGTTTTAAACATTTTATGATTTTTTTTACTAAGAAAATGGCTGCTCCTCCTCTACACAAGAAAAGACGTACCTACACATACAGTTTTAATGAAGAGTGGGAAGAAAAATACTTTTTTACTAATTTCAAAGAGAAATGCATATGCATAATATGCCATGCAACAGTTTGCCATTGGGAAAAATGCAATGTAGAACGCCATTTCACAACAACGCATAGAAAGTATGACCTGGAATTTCCAGTTGGCACAAATTTGCGGAAAGTAAAAGTGAAAGAGTTAAAATCTGTTCTAAATGCCCAACAAGCAATCTTCAAGAAACCTGCAAACAAATCAAAAGCAGCAACAATTGCATCATTCAAGGTGGCACATGTCCTTGCAAGAAAGAAGAAACCATATGAGGATGGAGAAATTGTCAAGGATGCCATGGTTGCAGTTGCTGATACTTTATTTCAGGATTTTAAAAATAAATCAGACATTATGTCTGCTATTCAGGACCTGCAACTCTCTGGAAACACTATTACTCGCAGAATTGAAGCCATGTCAGATGACATTTGTCACCAGATGAAGAGGGATGTACAGCAATGTGATTTTTACAGCTTGCAGTTTGATGAATCAATAGATGTGGTGGACACTGCTCAGCTGAACATCTTTATTCGAATGGTTTTTAAGGATGCAAGTATAAAGGAAGACCTGTTTGCTGTTATACCATTGAAAGGAAAAACAAGAGGAGAAGATATTTACCAAGCTTTTAAAGCTTATGTTCAGCAGCTGAATGTCCCACTACATAAATTGGTATCTATAACAACTGATGGTGCCCCTGCAATGATTGGGTCAAAACTTGGCTTTGTTTCTTTATGTAGAAATGATCCAGCAACCATTTTTGAATTATCATTGTGTTATTCACCAGGAATCACTTTGTTCCAAAGTTATTGAGTTCCATCACGTCATGAAAGTTGTAGTGAGGATTGTGAACTCAATTCGTGCCAGGCCACTTCAGCACAGGTTGTTCAAAGCTTTCCTGGATGAATTTGATGCTGAGTATAAGGACCTCCTGTTTCACACAGAAGTACGGTGGCTAAGCAGAGGGAAAGTGTTGCAGCGCTTCCAAGAGCTTTTGCCAGAAATATCCCAATTTTTAGAAGAAAAAGATGAATTATACAGTGAATTATATGACCCTCAGTGGCTGACAGATTTGGCATTTTTAACAGACATGACTTCAAAATTAAATAACCTTAACCTTGACCTTCAGGGAAAGGACAAAAATATTACACAAATGATTGGGACAATAAATGCTTTTAAGGAAAAGTTAAAAATGTGGTTGTGTCACCTCAAGAGAAAAATTTTCCATCACTTTCCCAGCTTACAAAAAAGGCAGGAAGAGCATTTGACTTTTGAGACAGATTCTTATATTGGCAGCTGTGACAAACTGATGAGAGACTTTGATAAACGCTTTGCTGATTTTTGTATCATAGAGCCAATTGTGACATTCCTTGCCAATCCATTCATGGGCATTGACGTATGTTACATTGCAGAACATATTGCTAACATATTTAAAGTTAATGTTTTAGAAGTGGAAAATGAAGTAATAACATTAAGAACAGATGTGCAGCTGAGATCCAGATCACTGCAAAATGACTTCTGGTCATTAGTAGAAATCTGCAAGTTTCCCATCCTAAAAGGAACCTCACAAAGGCTGAATTCCTGTTTTGGGTCAACCTTCCTTTGCGAATCTGGATTTTCAGCTATGAAAATTTTAAAATCGAAATATAGAACACGATGATCATCTGGGAGAATGCATGAGGTTGGCTGTTACAAACTACACTCCAGATATTCAGAAACTGGCAGAAAACATGCAGTGCCAGATTTCACACTGATTTATATTACATTTTATCATTTGAATTGAGTATATGCTTATTATTATTAAAAAATTATGTTTGCCGTACTGTTCACGTATTGCGTTGCTCACGAACAAGTTTTGCATCGGAGTGTGGCTCACGGAGCGAAAAAGGTTGGGGACCCCTGCTCTAGTCACTATTTAGTGTACCCATGGGTCCTGGGTGGGAGATAGACAAGAACTTGAGAAATCGCGAAATCTTCCCCGTATGGCCCCCTGGCCCGATAGAGGACCGTCAAGCTGATGTGTTCTTATGTGGTATTGGTAAAGGGTTTGCGACTTTGCCAGGAGGATCTGGTCTTGCCCCCCCCCCAATGGCCTCTCTCTGAGGTGGAATGACCAGGGGGTGATGCTCTTGAGCTCTTGTTTTGTGGGCCTCAAATAAACTTTCCTCTACGAAAGGAAGGGCATGCTTTTGGTTGTGGTAGTAAGGTGCTCTTGCCACCTGTCGCTTGGCTTATGATTTTATCAAGATCAGGGCCAAAAAGTAGTTTGACTTTGAATGGAAATCAGGGATTTTTTGGAAGACATGTCAGCGGGCTGTAACTTGAGCCACGGTGACTGCCGAGCAGCCACCATTAATGTGGAAGTCCGGATGATTACCTGGACAGTGTCCAGGGAAGCTTCACATATGTAGTCATTAACTTCCTTAATCTGCAAAGCCAACATTCATGGCGTGGAGCCCCCGACTGAATAGCGTAAAGAGAGTTTGACCATGATTGCACGGCTCCGCTAACCCATGCCGTAGCAAGGGCTGGGCGAAGGGATGTGCCTAAAGCTGAGAACCTTGAGCATAGTAGGCCTTACAGTTTTTTTATCCATTGCTTCCTTGAAGGAGGAGGCATCGGGAACTTGCAAGGTGGTATTCTTGGAGACCAGGGATACCGGAGCGTCCACTGAAGGCAGTATGGTCCATCTTTGCGTGCACTAAGTAATAAAGGGGTAGTTATTTAGGAACCTCCGGTTAGCTCCGATAAACCAGTACCCTGGTTTATCCCACTCTAGTTGGATTATCTGATCTAGTTGAGAGTGAGGGGGAAAAACTGGGGACACTTTACTGTGTCTCTTGAAAAGAGAGTTAGATGGTCCCAAAGAAGTTTCTGGTTCTTGGAGGTGAAGTGTGTTTAGCACGGAAAGAAGTAGGGCGTCTACGGCCTCTGAAGAATGTGTGGGAGAGTAGTTATCCTCCTGGTCACTCTGGGATAGTTCGTCCTCTGAGAGAGCTGTGTCTGGAGGAGGGGGTGACTGGTTACGGTCAGGAAATTTGGAGTAGTCCCATTGAAAAAGTGGCAGCCGCTACCCTACTGCGCAGACGTTCTCTCTGATCGGCGCAGAGTTTTGGTGCCAACCCGACTCTGCAGTGTAAGGCAGGAAGTGCGCTGACCCGGAAGTGAACCGCTTCCTGTTGCGCGCATAGGTAGAGACGCACGAAAAAACTGTCTGGTGCCAGTACCCAGGGCACCGCTAGTCAACGCAGCCAACAAACATACACCTGTGAATAATTACCATCCTGCACTATATTAGGATTTTAAGTTTGTAGTGCATTTAAAATCAAGTTCCCCAGTAAACAATGTGACTGAGTAATAGGACCATGGTGCACTTCCCCTTAACTCAGGGGCTATAGTGAAAAATCAAGGAGATTTTTAGCCCCAGCCGATTAACATACATCTATAAGTGATTGTCCCAGGGCTTGGTCCAACCCACATTCTGAAGTTGACTGGCTGCCGTAAACGATAAGTGATTGTCCCAGGGCTTGGTCCAAACCACATTCTGAAGTTGACTGGCTGCCGTAAACGATAAAAAACAAATATTTGTACACAAATATTTGGCCAAAATATGTAAGCTCACGTGCCACATCAAGGCCCCTCATTGTACGTGAGTCCTACACTATTTGTGAGCATTATAAGTTTGTGACTGCAATTTTTGTTAGGCTTTATTGAATGGGGAGAGTTGGGAGGATTGAACTATATTGTACAGCTGAGATAGTCCAAAGTCTGGCTTCCCATGCAAGCCATGTAGGTGTAATTTGGAATGAGCAGAACTGCGCATAAAATGCATGTCTCAGCTAGAAGTATCAAAATAGTTGTACATCTTGGCGATTTGACTTTTAACTGTTCTAGAGAGACAAAACTATCTCTACAGAATTGTGGCATGCAAGTCTGTTAGGGAGTTACTATCATCTGGATTAAACCAGTTATATATATATAGGATAATTGGGAGGCAAAGTAGTAATGCTGTAAGTGGGGGAAGGCAAGTCCCCCTTTGTCCTTAGGGGCAGTTAGGGGTAGACTATGATAATCTCGGGGTTTTGCTGGCCCATATAAAGGAGACTAGTTCACTATTTATTTAAGTAGTAATGCTGTAAGTGGGGGAAGGCAAGTCCCCCTTTGTCCTTAGGGGCAGTTAGGGTAGACTATGATAATCTCGGGGCTTTGCTGGCCCATATAAAGGAGACTAGTTCACTATTTATTTTCTTAAAGAAATGGTTAGTGATATATAGAGGTGAGTTCCATAGCAGGTATAAGAATCTAGGTAGATATAACATTTTGAATAAGTCAACGCTACCCCACAGAGTAAGCAGCAGTTTAATCCAATGTGGAATTGCAGCTTTAAACCTTGTTAGGATGGGCTCCAAGTTACATATAGGGAGATGTCTGTCGCAACACTGATACCCAGGTAGCGGAATCTAGCTACCAGGGCGAATGCCGGAGCATCTTCCGTGGCCACCAGGTTCCCCAAGGGAAATAAAATTCATTTGTTTTTGTTTATCCATAAGTGCCCCAAAATTCTCGAGAACCTCTAGTGCAGAAGAGGGACCAGCATCTGCAAGGAAAAGTAACATCTTTTGCATACAAAGCCACTTTTTCTTCTATATTACCTATTGAGATACCTTTAACCAAAGGAGTTTGTTTCAGGTTTGCTGCGAGAGGTTCAATGGCCAGAGCAAATAGGAGGGGCGACAGGTCATCCCTGTCTGGTTCCACTCCCCAAGTCAAATACTGTTGAGAGGGTATTGTTAACCCGAATTTGGGCTGTAGGTTCATGCCTTTGTTATATCTAGCGAGGCAACCGCTCCATTATTGTTGCTGACTGGCTAGTTGAATATGTGTATACTGTATTTGTCTCAAATTAATGGACGTGGTTTTATGGGGCATAAAATTGATCTGATCCGGAGGAATTAGGGATGTAATAACTTTAATTAACCTATTCGGCAGTAGTTTAGCAAGTATCTTATAGCATTTGCATTAATATGGGTCTTTCCCTTCCTTTAATAGCATAATTATCGCATTGTAACAGGAGGGAAGTTCCCCCTTCCAGGGTTCGTGAATGAACGTGTTTAGAGGTTTGGGGGATATTTGATTGGCCAGCAGTTTATACCAGGCAGCTGGTAAGCCATCTGGGCTGGTGTCTTATTAGTTGAAAGTAACCCTTTGCTTTTGAATGGTAGACAAGTAGTCTGGGTAAAGTGAAACTGTGGCGCCGTTATAAGAGTGAGGCCCTTTAAGTCTAGCCGCATCCCGGTCCCTGAAATTCAGCATACGGATAAGAAATGGTCGAGAGCGGGCTCCTAGTGGTAGCAGTCTAGTCGGAACTCTGTGTGCTCTCTCGACCACAAACATCGTAAAGAATGTGTCCGCACCAAGCGTGTCCTTAAGCCAGCTTTCAATAAAGGTTTCTGGGTGTTGGCCTTCTGATTTCTCTGGTAGTCCTACAATACGCATGTTATTTCTGCGCAGACAATTCTCCAGATCATCTGATGGATCCAGAGTTGTTTTGAGCTGCTGTTTAATTGCTGCAATGTAATTTGGGAGTGGAAATACGGTGTCCTCCAGAGTGTAGACTCTGGTCACTATTTCAGTGGTGCGTTCACCAACATTTTGTAGATCGTGCTGCATTCACCAACATTTTGTAGATCGTTGTGCAGCAGTGAAAGGTCTACTTTTATCTCCTCCAGTTGTGTAGTTGTTGTTGTTCGGCTCTCCATTATGGGGGAAAGTAGTTCTGAGGGTGTCGGGTCTCTCATTTCTGAATCTGACGGGGGAGAGACTGCTGACAATGGAGGTGAGTTACTGTCAGAGTCTGGCGGAGGGCCTTGTGACACTGCCCGTGCAAAACGTTCCAGTTTGGCAGCTGCATCAGTTTTCTGTTTTTGTGAATGTTTCCCCATGGCTATAGCTTCTCAGTCCGCGGAGACTGCCCAAATGAGTTGAGTTTCTCGAATTGTTGTAAGCAGGCAGGATTAGATTTAGAATGACTGCTGGTTCATGGGGTAGCTACTTGCAGCAATATTTTAGTGTATCATACTAGGCAGAGCAGAGCAGCAGTAGTTGCATAAAGAGAAACCCATGCCCTACACCGATATAGGTGTAGGGACACATAGGGTTAATGTGCCCCTATGGCTTTAAATCCCTACACTTCCTGATCTCCCTAGTTGCTGGGCAGATGCTCATGTAGCTAGTTGTAATTTACATAGTTGTATTATTGGTCAGGAGGCACTGTGACCACATCCTGTCACACTTTGATATAGTGAGTGAGAAGGGGTGGGTCTTCCTCTATGGCTTCTGGTTGCTAACCCATCCAGATGTTTCCAGGGAGCCTGGGTACACCAAGGCCCAGTAAAGCCACGTTTCCCTAGAGGGATCAGTACCTCTAGAGAGAGATAAGTCTGGGAGCAGGGACCTATAACAGTACTCTCTTGGAGAGTAAGATAGGTAGGTTAAGTAGCAAGGAGGTAGCTCTCCCCTCAGACAAGACCTGCCTGTAGTATAGGGAACAACCTAATAGGGAATTAGGGCTAGTGAGTTCCCTGATCCAACGTGTGGGGATCCAGGTCATGGTGCTGAGATCCTGAGGGTGTATCTATCCAGGTGTTACGCTATCGCCTCAGGGAGTTCCACTGCGCTGTCTCTGAGGGACATGCTGTAGTCATGTCATGATGTTCTGCTGGCGACTCTTTGGCTTGTAAGTACAAACACCTGAGGATCATTTGTCTCTGATAAATAAAAGTTTGTTATGTCTGACTGCAAGAACGCCCTGGCGCCCATTTCTTTTGGTTTATGCACAGTAGCCTGTGGGAGTTGTAACATAGTAACATAGTAAGTTCGGTTGAAAAAAGACACACGCCCATCAAGTCCAATCTTTTGACTAATTTTTGAACCTGCCTAACTGCTAGTTGATCCAGAGTAAGGCAAAAAAAACCCATCTGAGGCCTCTCCAATTTGCCTCAGAGGGGAAAAAATTCCTTCCTGACTCCAAAATGGCAATCGGACTAGTCCCTGGATCAGGGCCGCCATCAGGCCCATCCTCCGTAAATGTCATTGGTGGTCAGCGGCAGTTCCAGTCAGCTGCAACCCATGCGGACACAAGACGTCAGTATGCACGAGCACAGCTCTAATATGCAGAAGACTGAAGATGCATCAGAAGGCGGTGCTTATACCTTGGAGACGGCTTTGCTTCTTCTTGGAGACAAAGACGCAGAAGATTTGAAGATGCTGCAGAGGGAGAAGCTGAAGTCTGAGAAGGAGACTGCCTGTAAGGGCTCGAAGGCTCAGTCTGGAGTAACTGACCTAAGAGGTAGCTGTAGTCCAGCACAGTTCGCGGTACAATAGAATTAGGCAAAAGAATGGTCAAAGTCCAGGCAAATAGGTCAGTTCAGGCGGCAAGGGTTTGCAGACTTTCAGGCTCCTTAAATAGGCCACCTTTGGTGCCAAAAGATGGACGTGATGACGTCATTGTGCTGGCGTCATTACGCTGGCGTCCATTCCGATGCTGGTGAAAACGCGCTGGCGTCACAGCGCTGCGCCCGGGAAGAACATTGTGGAAGGACTGGGCGCCGACATCTTGGATTGCGGAAAGGCATCAGTGTGGACTGCCGTGGAAGAAGATGGCATCGTTAAGGAGGCACAAGAGAAAACCCCAGTAACAGGTAAGTTCCACTGAACACCCCTGGCCACCAATGAAGCCCTTGGCTACCAATGTAGCCGATGGCCCCCAATGTGTTTTTAGAATTTGAGTAGGAGTCCACTGGTCACCAATAATTTTTTATAACTTTGGTGACAAATTATTTTTTAGTAACTTTTTAAGGGGGACCCTGGCCGCTCAGGTTTTTTTTCTTTAACTTGTAGGGGGCCCTGGCCTTTCAGGTTTTTTTCTTTAACTTGTAGGTGGCCCTGGCCATTCGGGTTTTTTTCTTTAACTTGTAGGGGGCCCTGGCCACTCAGGTTTTATGTTTTTCTTTAACTTGTAAGGGGCCCTGGCCACTCAGGTTTTATGTTTTTCTTTAACTTGTAATGGAGTCTGGCCACCAGTGTTTTTTTTTGTCAACCCCTGGCCACCAATGTACCTCGACAACAATGTGTTTTTATGCATTGTAAAATAAATGTGTGCATACATTAGACATGCTAGTTAGATGGGGAAGTTATTTTTAGGATTTTGCTGATCACCAGTGGTGCAAGTTTTCAGCAGGAGACACATTTCAATTCTCCATTGCCCTTATTAGGACTGGTTATATTTTGACCAAGGGGTTAAAGGACAAGGAAAAGCAAAAAAATAAAATCCCACTTTTACTTTCTTTAATGAAAAAGAAACCTATCTCCAATATACTTTAATTAAAAAATGTGTACCGTTTTTATAAGAAACCTGAGTGTATGGAGTGAAATTCTCCCTTCTTTTACTGCTGTGGATAGGAATTGTCAGACGGTTTTTATAAGAAACCTGACTGTATGGAGTGAAATTCTCCCTTCTTTTACTGCTGCAGATAGGAATTGTCAGACGGTCCCTAACTGCTCTGCAGGGAAACAATCATACTTATGAATAGCAGGGGGTTTTAAAACTAAAACCTGTCTATCCTTCTTTACACTACCCCCACCATCCCTATGCCTCCCAGGTTGCTCCAAGAGTCAGCCTGCTCCATACACGCCAGTTCAGAGCTGTTCTCCTCAGCATCTTCACCCAAATTGGCAAATCTGTTGCTTTGGACAAGCTGTGGACCAGCCCCTCTTACACTTCTGTCCCTACTTCCCCTCTTGACTGTAACAAACCTGCCTCCCTCATTAGCCTCCACTGCCCCTTCTCCACCGGCCCCTGCCAGTGGTTCCTCTGCGAGCCTCCTTTCCTCCCCCACGTTTGCCGTCACCCTCAGTGCTGCAAGTTCCCCCCTTAGAGTCTGCAGTTCAGATTCCAAGATGAAAACCCGACAACTCTCACGTGTAAATGTGTAAGACACGCTGAGTGATTCCAGCAAAGCCACTTGCACTTATATTTACACTGGGTACAGTCTTACAAGTGTAATTCCTCACAAATGCCTTTTTGGTTTTAATGCCTTAAAGTTTTTAATGCTGCTAAACACTTAATTCACTTAATACAACACTTAAATCACATGCACCACTCGTTTGGCAGCACCCACACTCACTGTGCACAGACTTACTGAGGTTTCAAAATATTTATGTTGTTTTAGCTTGGTACCTAATGCTGTGTGGGAGATAAGATGCTTCAAAGTGGAAGTGTTGAGGTAATTTTCGGAATTATCTTAGTACTAGTAAACAGACACGTGTAGCCATTTTGTAAACGGGGGAATGTGCATTCTCCAAAAAATATGGTTTTCTGGATGAATGTACTTTTTGTAGCTTTACCCCTCATAAAATGCTGTAAATATCTTCATTTTGCAGTACTTGATATAATAGACGAAATGGCGGTGTCTTAATCTTTGGGCCCCCACATGCCACATAATTCTTGATACCTAATGATAAGAGGGAGATGCTTCAAATTGGAAGCTTTGAGGTGATTTTCAGAAATGTTACCAAAATCACCAAATTTAGGAAAGCTTAGTGGCTTGGTACTTTGGAATAAACAGACATGTTAACTCATTTTGGATTCAGGGGAATGTGTACTTTCCAAAAATATATGGTTTTCTGGGGTGAACATACTTTTTTTTGTACCTTTGCTGCTGCTGCTGCTGTAACTTTTGCAGTATCTGGAATTACAGAATTTATAGCTCATATGGGGTGTCTTCATTTTGGGGCCCCTATATGCCACATACTTAGGTAAACCTATGCATATCAGTCATCAAACTATTCAGTGGACCCCTTGTGTTCATATTTACAGTGTTTTATCTGGTTAATGATATGTGGGAGATATGGTGTGTAGACTGGAAGCTTTGCGGTAATTTTTCAAAAATGTCACAAATTTTGATAAAAAATGATAATTTTAGGAAAGAATTGCAACAAGGTAGCTTGTAGTAGAAAGATATATTTACCAATTTTGGATTTATCAGAATCCGTTCTTTCCAGTAATGTGTAGTTTTCTAGGGTAAATCAACTGTTAGTGGAATGTTTGGCCTTGAGATCAGAAGTATGCAGTTTTGTGGAGCAGTGCTTTAGAAATTTGGTAGAGTACTTGTAGATTTTGATCTATACAAGTGAGAAGGGACAGAGGAGCTTGCGACAGAGGGTGTAGGTGAGACCTGCAGAGGGGAGGGAATCCAGACTAGGGGTATGTAGAATCTTGAACAGGCACCTGCCCAGTGTCCCCACAGCATTGCGCCCTAGGCAGGTGCCTCTTCTGCCTATTCCTAGTTCGGGCCCTGATGGAAAACGTTTTGTTTTTTTTTCATTTTATACACTTAGAAGTCTATATCTATTTACAGTAAGTTGACTTACACCAACATTTAAAGCTTTGGTTGTCCTGAAAAAAATTATATATTGTTTTCCTGTGTAAACTAAAAGACGCCCCCCCAGGAAAGGCCCTTAAAGTGAAAGAGAGCAACATTTTCAAAAATGGTCTGGCAATAAAAGTACCAAATCGGCTGGCAGTGAAAGGGTTAAAGAATCTTACCACATTGCATGTATATACCAGTAAATATTCTGCTTTTACATCTTTTACCTTGATCCACAATGTTGTGAGGTTCTTCTTGAATGTGCTCCTTCACTGATCACCTGGCAGACCTGCAGTGTATAGTTTCTTTTTAAAATAACAATTACTGCCATTACTTCAATATTGGGGCTACTAACTAACTCAGGATCCCCTTATTGATTCTAATGAAACTGATATGTCATCTGGGGCAAGTAGAGGGAACTTATGAAAAATCTAGGAAAATATTTATGTACATTACTGATGCAATGTAATATTGTTGTCTCTGGTCCATTTATTTGACCTCCCCAATCTGGCCTGTGAATTGTTCTGCATCCAGTAGAACACTTCAAGTCATGAAGACCATACCCAAATGAGAAGGAACTGAAGTAATATCTGAAATACTGGAGTAAACTTTCCAGGTAGTTATGCCAGCTATATTGTTCAAGCTCAGCCTTCTGTATTATTAAAGTGTGAGTCCACTGTCTTCTTTTATATACTCTATGGAAAGTGCATCATTTTTTTCTAGTAATTTTAACCAAAGTATTTTGATTTCTTAATGCACATACCTAATGGTTTACATATGTTGTGATGGTTGATTCTGTTAATGCTTTTAAGAGGGGCTTGAATGATTTCTTAGACAAGCATTATATCATAGGCTATTGTGATATAATAACCTACTATTAGTATAGATATTGGTATATAGATAGTGGTATATAGATAGTTTATGCAAGTGTATGGAGGGTTCAGTGTGAGTGTATGTATGGACGCTGGGTTTCATTTGGAGGGGTTGAACATGATGGTTGTTGGTCTTTTTTCAGCCCAGCTTTACTATGTAAATTTAGATCATAATTTGACAGCCTTATAACCGATCGACATGTATCCAATATATCTTTGTGGGGACCTTTAGAGTACTCATATAGATAACTGTCTTTCTACAATAATTCCCTTAAATCTAATCATGTATAATTTCAAGTGACTGTAGTCATCCTTTAGTCCACTAGATAGCCAATTCCAGTTTTGTTTATGCAGGATAATCTCCATTGCATAAGAGCTTCATATTATGTTCCATTTTCGAGCGGGTATTCAGGGCCGAAAAACATCAGCACATCTTTAAAAAGAGCATTTTAGTGCCGATTATACACATGTATTGCAGACACATTCATTCATCTGTAAAGACATAAAGACTATTTGGGGTTTAAAGTGGCTCATGATATTCTACACTATATATTTTAGGTCATGTTTTCTTATAGAAGTTTGAAACTTTCAAGCCCACCAAAGGGGTAAAGTTGATGGGAGCTGCAATCAAAAAAATATTTTATACTGCTATTTGGATTTGTAATTCCATTTTTATGTAGTGGACTGAATCAAGTGCTGAATATGTGTTTAATTAATTATTTTACCCAAGTCACTTGCAAGTGCAAGTGAAGCAATGGGTTAATTTTCTTTCCTTCTAGATTGCAATATTATTTTGATATACTGTAGATATATATATTTATTGTATTAGACCCATCAATCAAAATCTGACTGGCATCTGCATGAAAAGAAAAATGACGAGAGACAGGTTGCTGAGAGGGAGACCGTGAAGAGTACAATACAGAATTTAATTGAAAGTATTTAGAAAGCTTGATATTTCAATGAAATTAATAAATTACATTGTCATGATAGTTTAGGAAATGTAAAAAGTTCAGTAGGATAGTTTCAAATACAGGTACTGTTTTTTAGTAGGGATGCACAAAATCCACTATTTTGGGGATTTGGCCAAATCCCGAATACTTCATGAAAGATTTGGTTGAATCCTGAACTGAATCCTAATTTGGTTATGCAAATTTTAGCCAGGAAGGGCTAATGAGAACCGCACCGTGGTTAAAAGAATGTTTCACTCCCTTGTTTGTTTGGCAAAAAAAAGTCACACGATTGTAAGTATTATTATTCAGTTCGACCAGGCACTTGAATTCAGGCGAATTGGGAATCCTGCTGAAAAAGACAGAATCCTGGCCAAATCTTGAACCAAATTCTGGATTCAGTGCATCCACATCCATATACAGTGCATTGACAGTAACGATTCACCGAATCCAGTATTCGACCCCAACTGTCCTTTTATAACGATTCAGTTGGAAGAGGCCAGAGTACCGATTATGCAAAGCATTGGTGAGAAACCATATTGTATCACACTACACTAAGTTGAGCCTTGGGTTGTCTACTGGGCCCTACATCATACATTTTTTCAGTAGTCATACAATAATATGCAGAAAATAAACAGGCATTCTCAAAAGTAGATCATATTTATTTATGGCCGTTAATTGTATGTAAATATCATGTATAAACCAGACTGAAAAGCAGCTCAAGAACAAAGTACACAAACTAACAGGCATGTGTAAAATTATAATGTTTGCACAAGACCTAACCATTTGCTAGGGTAAGTTTAAATACAGATATAACTGTTATAGCAATTAATTATTTGAGCATTACAAGTTTGAACTTAGTAATTCATTACAGGTTGGGAAATGCATTTTCCAATAGAAAAAAAAACACAATGCACTGATGAAGCCAAGAAATGCACAGAAGGAGTGTGTCCCTCTTTCCTCCTATCAATAAAATAGTATAGATCTCTGTATATGCTTCAACCTTCAAAAGCTGGAACACACTTTTAGTGTATTCAGTGCCATATTTTATAAGCCCTATTTCTGAATTCTACCTCCCTCCTATCTCATTCTTGGGTCTCTGGCTGCTCCTCAGGACTCTCAACCAACTGAGGTGCAAAGGGTCCCACAAGCCAAGTTAACGGAGTGTTGGTAACTACATAAGAGAATAGCTCATCCACATGGACACGGACCTTTGTAACTTGTTCACGGCTCTGTGTCAGGATCCCTGCCGAGAGGTCCCCAAAGGAGAAAATATTAGAAAAAGAGGAGTGGAGATCTTGGGCATTTTGCCGTAGGTGCTGCATCCGCTCCTCGATGTGAGATGGCAGACCTTGTGCTCCAGCCACCAAACTTAAGCAAGTGGTCTGCAGTTGCGCTGTGAGGCTTTGCATCATGGTGAAAGTTCGGTATTCCAAAAGCTGCAAATAATTGTGCATGTATAAAGAGAAAGCATAGTCCACAGAGCTGTGCAATAAATGGGTGCATGAACTAAACATATATTACATACAGAAAAAAACAAACAAACCAATCCTATACAATAGTTACAGTAGAGAGGTCCCAAAGAAACAAAAATTAACCCTGACCACAAAAAACTAGGTACAGGTATGGGATCTATTGTCTGGAATTTTGGGACCTGGGATTTTCTGGAGAAGGGGTTTTCTGGCATTTGGACAGAACCTAGAATCTATGTTCTGTGGATAAAAGTACAAAAGTGCCACAGAACGTATATACTCTAGATTCTGCAGCACTTCCAGGCGGGGGAGCGGCTTAGAAGCCTTACCCACTCGCTAAGAAGCCCTGAGGCAACAAGCAGAATGAGGAAAAAGTGCCCCCTGGGGCACGATCACCTAGGGGCCCCACAGGAGCAGCAGACTCGTGCCTGCACTTGCTGCGTGTGTCAAACAGATATAGAAAGCCGAAAAAAAAAAAAAAACTATATAGTTTTCCCAGGTAAACTAAAAATCCCTCCCAGTAAATGCCCCTAAACTGGGTGAATGGGTATTTTTTCCCCAGCAGTCTATTGCAGCTCCCTGGGCCATTTGGTCTGGAGTCCAAGACTACAAATTAGGTGGGTGTCTTAAATGGCCAACCCCCATCCCTAAATTTTCCTTCTTTGTCTTATATGTACCATCAAACTTTTATTCAATTTGAAGTTCTACATGTCTGTAGCCGAGGACCACATCAAAGTTAACTCATTTTCTTAGGCCAGGAGTCAGGCCAAAACAGTCCTTTATAAATTTAGAGACAGCGTCATAGTCTTACAGGCTAGTCTACTACAGGTATAGGATACCTTTACAACTTGCAGACCCAAAGATTTGCTACACTGATTAAAATTTGCATATTCCAAACTGTCAGAGGAGCCATTCAGGCTGCCACAACCAGCATTCATCAAGACTAAAGATTGCAACCTTGGCCTTACTTCATAAAACTACAGAACTAGACTAAGCTATACAGGACAAGCACCTCTCCTCCTGGGTCCCTTAAAACATTTAACTTAATTTTTGTGTCTACATTATTGCAATATTGTTACAGTACACAAGAAGCACCATTTGAAAAGAAATACATTACAGGACTACTCTTTAGATTGACTGCTCCCTTGAAGAAAATTCACTCCCAGCTCAAACTGACTGCCAGACTTAATAAAAGCAGATAGATCTATTTTCCGTATGTATGTTAAGGTTTTTTTTTAGCTATCTGCATTGGGCAGATGCCACAATAATTCTGACTATATCAACAGCTATGGCGCAAAACTGGGATCTCTACACTGTTCTCAGATACAAGCAATTAACATTCTCCTTGCCAATTATCATTCTTCATCAAAATTAAGTGCAGCTTGGAGTCACATAGTAGTTGCAGTTGAAAAAACAAAAACATCAAATTCAACCTTTCTGTGAAACAGAAACAGCTGCTAGTGGATCCAGAGGAAGTTGGCTTCATTTGCTTGTTTATATGTGACACAACTGTGGTGTTGTCTGCCCGGATTTTTATTGCTGCTCCCTTGTCAGGTGAGCCATTGCCTTGAGGGCTTTCCAAACAGCCAGGAGCTTGTTGAGATTGGAGGAGAGCACTGCTTCCTGTTGTGACCAAGTATCTTGCCAGGTACCCTGCTCCATAATTTCTCCCCATCCCTGCCTGCCTATGAACCAGGGAACTCCCTTGAACAAATTGGGTTCTGTCCACTATTCAGCAAGTTTTCACATGCTGAGGTAATGTTATGAGGTTGTCCAGAGTGCTCTCTGAATCATCCCAGACTCTCAGGATGGCTCTCTGGAGTGGTCTCATGTGAGGTCTGGCCAACTGAACAGGCTCTATTGAAGATGTCATGCTCCCCAGAGCAGATATAGCTTCCCTGATCAAGACTCTTCTCTAATGAGAGGTTGAACAGGGTTCTATTCAGACTGGCCACCTTCTCAAAGGAAGAAGTGTGAGGCCTTGAACCCCCCCCCCCCCCCCGAGTCCTCAGATAGGCTACCACCACCACCAAGACTTTGGTAAATATTCGGGGAGATGAAGACAGGCTGAAAAGTAGGGTTTCAAACAGACAGTGACATACTCTTGCCCCTTGCTTGATCGCAATTTTGAGAAGATGTTGGTGATCCAGCCAGGTGGGAATACAGAGATAGGCGTCTTGCAGTTCGAGAGTAGCCATAGAATCGCCCAGCTAGAGGATATAAATTGCCGATGTCACCCCCTCCATCATGAGGCAGATTTTGCTCATGAAGAGATGGAGGCCAGTCAGTCAGATTGATCACCATCCAAAACCTGGCCCCAAAAAAAAACTGAAGAGTAAATTCTTGTCTTTAGAACTCTTACTCTGAGCACTTGACTGACGGAAAAAACTTTGAGAAAAAAAAGTCTTAACTTAAGGGAGTAACTTCGTAGTCTCACCTAACTTGAACAGCAAAGCCTCCCAACTCATTACAAAACAAAAAAGTACCTTCCAATGGCAAGATCTGCTGCCAAAGGTCCTGCCTCCCAGCCACAGTAAAAGCTGATGATTTTGTAGACTGATGCTTTCATCCTACGCATCACACAAGTAATAAGCCACAAGCAGTATAATGTCCAAAGAAGAATTTATATATGTTTGCAGGACACCCCCATCTTCTACATCATGGTCCAACTGCGTCAGCCATAACCTAACAGAACCACACAATCGGTAGCAATTCTGGGCCTAAAAGCTGCTGCAGCAGATTCAAACAACCTCTTGAAAGCAGCATTCACTTTAAGATCCATTTTCTTTGCAGATCTGACCACCTCCACCTTAAAAGGATGATCTCAGGGAGAATATGTTTTCTGATCAAAAGTAAACAATGATTTAAGTTTCTTGAGTAAAGAAAGCTTTCGTTCAGGCATTGCCCACTCTTTATGAATAATATTAGAGATCACCTTGTGATAGCATTTAATCAATTCTTTCAAATCTTACCCTTGTAAAGGCTCATCTAGAGCAGAGCAAAACAAGAAACCTTCCAAGCCAATCCAAAAGGCTGCACACAACTGCTAAATTAGGAAGTGGGGATAAATAAAGTTGCCGGCTGGGTGGGCAGAAGGAAAGGTTTGACCCAAATGCATCCACAACCCACACATACGCACCAGCCCAGGGTTTCAGGTAAGTCAATACAATCACTTGGGGGTGCCTAACATTTGGCACCTCCAAGTGCTAACAGACTAAGTCTTAATTTGTCTTTAAAATCTTTACCTCAAACTGTGATCTTTCCTCTCCATCATTCAACCTGGTATTTGGCTGTTTAGTGTTCCACTCCAGCCATAACTGGTGCAGTTTCTCCTGACCACCATGTACACTACGTTTTACTGAATCCATCTGAATAAAGGCAATGAGAAAGAAATAGAAAAGGCTTGTGGATTAAAGGGTTGGTTCAGCTTGAAGTTAACTTTTAGTATGTTATATAGTGGCCAATTATAAGCAACTTTTTGATTGGTCTTCATTATTTATTTTCTATAGTTTAATTACTTCATTATTTACTTACTTGCCTTCTTCTGACTCTTTCCAACTTTCAAATGGGGGTAACGGACCCCATCTAAAAAGCAAATGCTCTGTAAGGCTACATATAGTTTTTGCTACTTTTTATTATGCATCTCTCTATTCAGGCCCTCTCCTATTCAGATCAATGCATGGTTTCTAGGGTAATTTGGACCCTAGCAACCAGATTGCTGAAAATGCAAACTGGAGAGATGCAAAGTGTCTCAGAATATCACTCTCTACATCAACTAAAAAAAGTTAACTCAAAGGTGAACTACTCCTTTAAGTACATTAAAGGCAGAAGTTCAAGAATAGCATGTGGCACATAAAAAGGATGGCAAGAAACTAATGAGCAAAAATGGAACTAAATTCAAGGCCTTTTGGACGACATTTTCAGAGTTCCTACCATGTCAATGGTCTGGTGTAGCTGAGTGAGAAGTTCCTGAGTGTTGTTCCGGGCACTTCTCACCTTGCCCAAGGAGTGTTGATATGCACGGTGGCGCAATCGTGTGGACAGTGACCCTAAGCGAACAAAGTAACTCTGCTGATTCCTCTGGTCCTGCAATGGTGTTACTTCAAATCCCTCCACAGATGATGCAAGTTGAGCTGTGATAAACAGTGAAAAAAGGTAAATCCAAAACTCAGAAAATTAGCCAGTTTATCAGTACACACAGAAGTGGTAACACTGGAAGTTACTTCACATATGATAAATGGGCTTACACTAGACTGATTTGCTGAGAATACTACAGCATAATGGTGGTTCACAGATACTGGTTAATCCAGTCTCTGCAGATTACAATAGTTAATTATGGTACATGGCTGCAGCTGGAGTAGAAAACATTTTATTTAACCATTCTTCCTACGGTTCATATAAATAATGAATTGAAATACTCAGTTTAGCTGCATGCTCTAAAAGCAATTAAACATGTTGCCACCCTTTCAGACTTCTTCTTGCCAAACTTTATTTGAAGTACTCCCTCAGAAATCTACAGTTTGACAAATATGCTTAAAAGGGACATAATAGCATACATTTTCACAATGCATCAAACCATGTAAAATTATGTAAAATAGAAGAGATCTCTTTTAGCTTAATACCTTTTGGATAAAAAAAAAAATGTATTTTCTTGAACTGTGCCCAGCCCATCCCCTCTGCAACTTTCTGTCTCTGGCACTCTCTGCCTAAAGGTAGGAGTACACGGACGTTTTCGGCGCGAGAGAGATAGAAATGTCGGATGAAGTCGCAGCGTTGATCCGACGCGACTGTCAGATGCAGACGCTGCAACAGCCACTGAGGAAGGAGTGGGCGTGTCTGCGATGTCACACTCAGTCCTTCTCTGCGGACATCTGTTTATCCTTACTGCTTGTTTTGCCTTCCCTGCACTGTTAATTTCTCTTCCTCTCTGCCATGTTTATTTCGTTTTCCCCCCCTCCTCCCTTCACTGCTTGTTCCTTTCCCTTGCCCTGCAATAAATGGGAAAAAACGCAAACTTCTGTATATATAAAACATAATCTACTACAAAAAGTATTTTAATTCTTTTCTGGGGCAATGTGTATCAGCAGTGTAAATACCATAGTCATTTTCTACACAGTACTATGTTGTATACAAAAAGCAATCAACATCTTTTAGGTTTTCCTTTTAACTCCTCACATCTGTTATTATATGTTATACAATTCCACAACATCAGCTGCATTTATTCCCTTGCAACTCCCTGCACCTGACCATAAGCTGTTCCACAACAGCTGCATTTCCCCTCACAACTCCCTGCACTTGATCATAAATTGTTCAATAACAGCTGCATGTATTCCCTTGCAACTACCTGTGTCTGACCATAAACAGTTCCGCAACAGCTGCATTTTACCTTGAAACTCCCTGAACCTGATCATAAATTGTTCCAGAACAGCTGCATGTATTCCCTTACAACTACCTGTGCCTGACCATAAACTGTTCAACAGCTGCATTCCAGCACCTGGTCAGAAATTGTCCCAGAACTGCTGCATTTATTCCCTTGCAACTCCCTGCACCTGATCATACATCAATATGCAGGAAAACAATCCTACAGCTGATGTTATGGAATCTCATAACAGTAAATACTAATGTACACTGTTTGTATAACTTTTATAATGTAATAGAGGCAAAGCGTTGCATAGTGGATAACAATGTATTATGGACTATAGATTATGTGCAGCTGGGCAGGTACATTTGTTACTGATGCCTATTTGCTGTGGATAGGGTTGCCACCTTTTAAAATAATCTTCACCGGCAGGTGGAGGGGTGGGGTTAAAAGGGTGGGGCCGTGATGCTAAAGGGGGCTGGCTGGTCGTGATGTCAAAGGGGGTGGGGCCAAACATGCACATTTGGCAAGAAGCCCAGGAAAAAAGGCGAGTTTGGAGCAGGCCACAGGCTTTTTTTAGGTGTATTACAAATTTACCGGCAGCTACATTGCCGGTAAATTTGTAATACCGGCCCCGGCTGGTGTTTTACCGGATAAGTCGGTAAAATAACAGCCGGGTGGCAACACTAGCTGTGGAACACAGGATCATAATGTTGGCGGCAAAAGTTTATGGGTGACATGCCGCCCAGCCGCATTGGGAACACATCGTTCCCCAGCGCAATATAGCATGTACGTACGCTTGCGGGAGGGGGGTGCGTGCGGATCGTGGCGCTAGGACCCAGAGGCCTCGGACGGCGGGCTCTAGGACCGTGGCGACAGGGACACAAATCCGGCCTTGAAATTACTATTACAGTCTGTGTTAACTTTCACATCTATTGTTTTATGTTGAACATTTAAGGTTATTGTGTGCAGGCACACAGGAGAGAGGGTGGGAGGAGTTTGGCTGCAGAGGTCAGCCTGCAGAGGTCAGCCTGTCAGTCAGTGCTTTGACAACTTCCTGTGGGAGATTGAAGAGACACTCCCACTCCTCATTTCAGCCTAGCTTCTGACCTGTAAACATTTCTCTGCAGCTCTGATATAATAGTTTTAGAAGGTAAAATGCATTCAAAAAGTTTTTCTTTCTGCATCAATACATGTTTTGAGGAAGGAAGAGTAAGATATCTGAATATGAAGTTATATAAAATGTCTCCTTTAAGAGCTTGTCTGCAATAAATTGTAGAATCTACAGTCTTAGATATCAAGTACCTGTTAGAGCATTAGACATTTCTGGCCAAATCAATGCAGCACCCAGCCATAGTATCAGCTTGTACTTAAAGGTATGACAATGTACACATGATCATCGTCTATCTAACTTATATTAAAAATACAGTGCAATTAAGGGCACCAATTCAGAATTAAAGTGGACGCAGGTGGTGTGAGCAGGCAATGCCTCTGAGAGTAACAGATGGGATGGCCAGAAAAGTATGGAGGCATACACTAAGGGGCACATATACTTAGCTCGAGTGAAGGAATAGAATAAAAAAAACTTCGAATTTCTAATGTTTTTTTTGGCTACTTCGACTCGAACGAGTCAAACTAAAAATTGTTAGACTATTCAACCATTCGATAATCGAAGTAACCGACTCTTTAAAAAAATACTTCGACCCCCTACTTCGCCACCTAAAACCTACCGAGGTGCAATGTTAGCCTATGGGGAAGGTCCACATAGGCTTACTTAGCTTTTTTTAGTTGAAAATCGTTCGATCGATGGATTAAAATCCTTTGATTCAAAGAATTTAATGGTTCGATCGAACTAATTGCGGTAAATCCTTCGACTTAGATATTTGAAGTCGAAGGATTTACCTTCGGCAGTCGAATATCAAGGGTTAATTAACCCTCGATATTCGACCCTATGTAAATTTGCCCCTAAGTAAAGTGATCTAGAAAGGTTAAAAAGTCAAAGAAGGATTTTGTAAAGTTATGACTGAACACACATTCATTGTATTTATAGCATATTATTTTTTTTAAAAAAATCTATAAATATAACCAAGAACCTAGAAATGGTTGCACAATGCCGCATATTGTGGAAACCAACGCAATTTTATTACTCAACTACATAACGGGCTGGCAGTTTTTTTTCGTTTTGGGAAAAAGTTATGAAACTTGATGTGCTTATTAGAAACACTATAGGGCAGATCTAAAGGGCAAAGTGCCGTTGCTATTGAAAATTCGCCAGAAATCCCATCCACAGGGAGATGGCCAATTTACCCTATCACCAGATGAATTTTCAGCTCTTTTTTATATTTATAGACAGCAACTATTCGAACTCTGGTGAAGAGTCAAAGACTACCCCCAGACAGCCTGTTGAATCAACACCGTACATGTGGTCCCACACTAAATTGCCTCCATCATAGGCAGCAAAACTTTGAAGAATACTTTTAAATAGAAATCATATAGGAGAAAGGAATTTCCAGCTATTCACGTTTCAAATATTTTTGCACCAGAGGTTCACACGGTTGACGGGGTAACTGCTATTCAAAGTAATTTAGCGCAGGTGACGAAATATACCATGAACATTTCATTATCAGCAAGCCATAGTGAAGTAGTTTAGAAATAAGGAGGACCAGTTCAGTTTTTGTTCAGATGGTAGATTCTTTCTTGCATTTTACTTTCAGAATAATACCTAAAACCTTAGTTCCATTACAATGTAATGTAAAGAATTTAATGCATTTAATACATTCTATGATTGCTCTGCTCAGCATGTCCCAAGGTAAGAGACACAATACTCTCCTAACAGATTCAGAAGGCGGTCATTCACAAAACGTCTTCAGCAAGTGACCAACACAAACTGCTTCACTAAAATAAAATTACCATGTTTATGTATGTCAACCTACATCACAGTTCTCAGCGCTTGTTATGCAACATAATTTCTAAAGAATTTGTAATCTTCTTTCACTAAAAGCAGTGCCCCTTTTATCTATAACTTTTATTAATTTGCAGCTTAGGTGCATGACCTTAAATGTCAGAAATATAACCATTAAGTAAAATTGTGGAGAAAGTATTACTAAAGAATCATTACCTAGCTCCTCATCAGTCATTGGGAGGTAATGGTCCACTAGGTCCTCAGACTTTCCTAAAACAGTGTCCACACTGCTTGTAACCAACTGTCCCATGCGTGTTCCCATTACCAAGGATACTGCTGCCCGAGTCATATCAACACTTCCCTGCATAGCCCCATAAGCAAGACCCATTACACCAGACACAGCTCCTGTTACAGTATCTCGAGCTCCAGTCACTGTATTTGTCACTGCATCACATGCACCAGTCACCAGGTCCTTTGTATCAGACACAACCTGCAAAAAATTAAACACATTAACATTTTCAGATTTAGTATTAGTGTTCCCTCAAAGCAGTGATGGGAAATTTAGAATTGAGGTGTCTTGCATGTGGGCATGTAATATTTAGAAGAGAAAGTTGAAGTACCAGGTTGGCTTGCGTATGTCCACTCATAGAGGACTGACTGCAAATTAGTACCAATATATTTAAATCAGCGCCAGACATTCTTTTGCACAAGTCTTCCTTCAGCTAATAGGTTGAAACTTCTTCTATTTGGTCTTTTCCCCAAGGAGGAAAGTGGATGCCGAACATTAGTAAAAAAAAAATAAAGTTCTACTACATTGTTGCTGTTTTTACAGTGATACTACATGTTCCAGGATTTAAAGAAGTGCATTAGTATCATGTAAAGCGAACACATTTAAAAATTCTCAAAATCAACAGAATTGTTTCCTCACTATCTGGATGGCACTTTTTGCCATACTTGTATCTGGGCCGGGGACATAAGACATTTGTTATATTTTATGTCCAGAGATGACAATCTGGTATAAAAAAAAAAACTCTAGCTCGTACTTTACTGTATGCTGTGAAGTTTAAAAACTAAAAACATACATACATAAAAGCAGTCTACTGGGTATAGAGCACACTAGGACTGGTGTTCTTCCGGGATAGTTAATTTACCTTCTCTGTTGGTTGCTGAAGAATGGGGAGTGTGGATTCTAATTTGTCTAGGCCCCTGCAGACCAATTCATTTGAGCTGGCAACTAGAAGAGGGAAACAGGAAGTGAAGCAGAAAGTCATAGACACACAAACGTAAGGGTTGTCCTTATGTCCTTGATGTAAGAAGTTCTGGCTGAAGGCCTAGATTTTACAAGGGCAGAGATTGTGAACTTCCACAAATAACAGCTGTGAAAGGGGAAGACAAGCGATTCTGAATATTTTATGCTTCAGCATTTATATCAACTAACCTGGTGTTATTAAAAACAGCTCTCTGCTTTATTAATTTGCCACATTGACTTTAATACAATCTACAGTTTTTAAATGGAAATTTTTTTTAATAAATATTAACTGCAATAAGTTTTAAGCAAAGTTTTCTTCCAGGAACAGCAAGCTTCAATTTAAATATCGATCAGCTATTTCTATTTTGAGTAAAAATACATTTATACAACTGCTTTATGTGGTGGTACACATGGCATTCTTCAGACTGCCAAGAATAGTTGGTTTTTATACCATTTAAATATATATTCAGTCACACTACATGCTTCTAAAGAAAGCATCCTTACAGTCGGTTTTTACGGTTATCAGCCCTTTATTGGCTCGTTGTCACATGCGCTATTTAGAGCTAACAAAAAGGTGTTTAAATACCCTATCCTCCATACTACAGTACATTCAATTCATCACTCACTCTGTGGCTCCAGCCTAGTTACCAGCGGTTGAGCTCCACTCATTGCAGCCTCCGTTAGAGTCTTTGCACCTTTCTCAGCCACATCACATACGCTGCGGATGTAGGGGTGACTTTCTTTGGTGGAGCTGTACACCGCACCAACAACACTGCATGCTGAACTAACCAGAGGAAGATTTGTCACCCGGCTCACTGCATTCTGTTGAAATGAAATACATGTAAATATTCTAGGGATTGGACCAGAGACAAGAAAGCATGTGAAGGATGAGAGGAAATGACCTATAACTGCACCAGAGATCAAAGATACTATCAGGAATCCCACCCGCACTGTGTAACTAGTCAGCCACATTTGCACACATTATAAAGCAGTCTTCTATTTGTTAGCCAGCCTACTCCAACTTCCAACAGTCCTTCTTCCATTAACTATCTGAATCTGCCACCTTCATATGGTGCACATCAGAATAAATTATATTACATTGCATTTTAGCACAGCTGTAGCCAGAAAAAAAAAAAATATTAGAAACATCCCACCTGCATCCCTTAGGCTTCTGTTCAACTACAACACTCCTCAATTGGCAAGATATGCCTTTGAAAATAACACATTATAGAGTAGTAATTTTTCTTCCTTCAATTCTGACACCTGATATAAATGCATTTTAAAAACATTTGACCAGAATCAGTCACTTAAGAGACTATACAAACTGCAACTAATATAAAAGCCTAAAACACCATGATATGGGTTATATGCAGGGGCGTAACTATAGAGGAAGCAGACCCTGCGGTTGCAGGGGGGCCCAGGAGTGTAGGGGGCCCAGTGAGACCCTAATTAATTAGCAATTTTAATATATCTTGGTAAAATAGGCCAACTTATAAATATTTTGGGGCCCTAAATTGAATTTGCTATGGGGCCCAGTAACAACTAGTTACGCCACTGGTTATATGAGAGAATTTACATAAAAGGATGACTGGGCACTATTCTAAGCATATTCGATAAACAATAAGTGTTTATACAGAGAGACTTATTGGGACAAGTACCTTATAAGCAGGACTGACAGACAGGAACAAAGCTGCCAATGAATGGGTCACAAAAACGTTAAGGGGTATGATATATACACACACAGTAAAATCTACCTTCTCATAACAGAATAAATAGCAGTCAGACTGGGTTCCCTTGGTGCAGCAACCACAGGTAGCCATACTTTCAACTAACTGTACAATAATAATACCAACAAACTCACATTCAGTCTCTCACAGACAGAATCACCCAGAAAAACAGATTTAGCAGTTTCAGGCTGCAGCAGCTGCCAGAGAGACCTGCAGTGTTGTCAGGAAAGATATGCAGAACCAGCACAAGCCAAGATCTTAAACAAGATTATAGGAACCTGGTACACTGTCCTGTTTCAGAGGAAAACTCCAGTGGGGCACATATGTCTGTTAGACGGGCTCGCCAGGCAAATTGGGCAACTGACAGTTCGTACAAGGCACATCTCGAGGTGTATTCGGACACTAGGTAGAGCACTATACATACGGATTCCCCAATACTGCCTATTATAATGTGCACTTCAAATTCCAACACACAAATAGGAGTTCCCTCCGTAGATGCTCACCTGTTGCTCGGGTACCTCATCAGCAATTGGCGCAGCTCCGTTCTCGGACATTGTGACACACAGCTTTACCTGAGGCAAAGAGCAGAATCACCATGATATGAGCAAAACAGCAAAAATAACCCATCCCCCACCAATTCCATCGATGCCCACCCTAATGCAGAACAGCTCTTACATAACCCGAATGGCTTTTGGACAAAAAAAACCCCCACCACACTGAGAAATAACTAGAGTATGTGGCCTCCTAATGCCTGCACTCCACTTACACTCGTCTTCTCTCTCTCTGTAAATTCAGCCCCTCCTTTCTTCCCCCTACTTAAAGGCATGATGTGTCAGAGGGGGCGGAGTTACACTTGGTGAGTGCCAGGGGCAGCACAGCGAAGAAGCAGCTTCTATATAGCTAATGTGCACCGACATCTACCCTGGCCATCCACAGTAAGGAGCAAGGGGGCATTGCACGAACAAGAGCAACTGCCCCACGTCCCCATAATGGTTCTTAAGATCCCAGTGTTTGTGCTGATTCTGTCTTGTTCCTGAAGACACTGCAGGTCTCTCTGGCAGCAGCAGCTTGAAACTTGCTATATTGTATCTTCCCTCAGCTTGGTCACATGATGGGGTTGTGTGTGTGATTGTGTTAGAAAATGGCTTTAGGTAGGGCCCGGCTCTCCATGGCATCTAAGCCGTAACACTTCTATTCTCCTCCATTCTGCTTCTTTCTTGGCTTGTTCACTCAGATTCCCCGCTTTGTCCCACTCTAGCAGGTCTCAGCCAATGGCAACACAGCAGAGGGCGGGCACATTTATTTAATCCAATCAGAATTCAGTATTCTATAAATTATTACACCGGAGTCAATCAAACACGACTGCCCTCTGAGGTTTCTCATTGGCTGTAGCATGGTGGGGGCTGAACAGATAGCTGAGACTGCATGGAAGAGAAACAATATAGTGCAGGACAGAAGACTCAGAGGAGCATTGATACAGCAGGTAGAATAAAAGACACCTGTCCCAGGACATACAACTAACTTCCTACAACTGACTTAGAAGGAGGGATAGAGGAGGGTGCATGAAGCATATGGGGAGGGAGGATAGAGGTGTGCTGGGTTAGGCGACGGCGAAGAGTAGAAATAACTAGGGATGACACAGGGAGCAAGGGGATCACTGTGTATAAATGAATGTTAACATTGAGGAGAGCTAACCTTAGGGAGGCAGAAGTTTTGCATGCAAAATTAGTTTTACTGGAAGATGTCCTGACATGGACACTGACTCTGTACTGCCTTATACAGGTGAGGGAGACATGGGGGACGGGGTGGAGTGCTAGTGCTTGCCAATGGGGGTCGAATTGGTGTATATATCTGCATACCTCAGTCACTTCCACCTTGGGGGGGGTACGTAAAACAGCAAATGAATTGCTAAGGCAGCTGGGGGTTGTAGTTAACAAGTGCTGGCTAGTGAAGGAGTAATTAGGGACAGCGGCTTGTACACCAGTGAAAGGGGCGGTGCTGCGTTATGCGAAGCCACACCCCGTTTTCTATTGGCAAGCAATGGATGAAGAACGTGTCTGACAAATTTGCCGAGCCAGGTATGCTGAGGGGAAAAAAGTTGAACAGTTTTGTTTTTCAGGGAACAGGGTACAGTACAGCTGTGTTACATTTGTACATGTTATGATATCCTTACATATTGCTATTGCACTCCCTGCTTTGTACAGCGGTCTTAGTTGAGGCTACTAAACCTGATTCCATAATCCACAGTGGGGCTGCATGTTATGGATTAGAATTTGCCCAGTTATTAATGGGGTATTTATAACAGCTGTAGGGGTGTGTGTCTGGGATGGACCCAAGTGTCAGGCAAGTGGTTTCTTGTCATGTGTGAATATGATTCACTGGTATAGCTGCAGGCTGGGTATGGGAACCAAGGGTTAATGTTATTTGCCACTTTTTATCCAGTACAACTGTGTCTGCCCACATGCTGTACCAACCAATGCACACAGCCCTCCTTTCTGAAGCCACACCCCCAGGAATGACAGTTAGGTCAGTTGGAAGGAGGAAACCCTCCTTTCTGAAGCCACGCCCACAGCAATGACAGTTAGGTCAGTTGGAAGGAGGAATCAGGAGGATGGACTGCTGGTTGTGTGGTCTCGCTAGTATCCTGCAGCATGTTCCCCAATAATGGCCGGAAGGTGAGACATTATCTTTTTATAGTTATATTGCAGCAAGGGTTGAAAAAATATGATCATCAAGGTTATCTTTTTGATTAACTAAATTGTGCCTAACTTCTGGGGTAAACAGTTAGTTGAAGGAGTAATCAGTAGGATGGATTGCTGGTTGTGTGGTCTGACTAGTGGGCAGCAGACAACAGCACATACCCTAATAATGGCAGGAATGAAGGCAGTAGAGGGGACGACTGGAAGGTGGTGGGTAAGAAGAAAAGGGAAAGGAGAAAGAAAAATAATTCCAATAAATTTCATTCCAATAAAATTCCCAATAATGGCAGGAAGGTGAGATAGTATCTGTTTATAGTTATAGCAGCAAAGGTTGACAAAATACACATAACCATGAAGGTTAACTTTTTGTTTAACTAAATTATGTCTAATTTCTGGGCTGACCTGCCCAGCAGATGGTGATGACAGTTATTTGCCATTGGCAGGAGAAATCAGTAGGATGGTTTGCTGGTTTGAAGCGTGTTCCCCAGCGTGTCTAAATTCTGGGTTGAGCAACAAGTAGCATGAGTCCATCTTCTATACCTGGTTGGGAAATAATATCTGTGAGTATATGAAGGAGTATTGGCATTATATTTACATTGTTATGAAAATCACGATTACTGTAGCTTGTAGCCCAGCAGATAGTGATGACAGTTATTTCCGTTGGCAGGAGAAATCAGTAGGATAAGTTAATGTAATGATTTGGTGCTTTGTTAATTGATGCTATCAGTTTTGTTTAATTTTTTTTCTGTAATGATTCATTTTGTATATTGTTTTAATTCCAATAAAATTCCCAATAATGGCAGGAAGGTGAGATAGTATATTTTTATAGTTATAGCAGCAAGGGTTGACAAAATACACATAAGCATGAAGGTTAACTTTTTGTTTAACTAAATTAACTAATTTCTGGGCTGATCTGCCCAGCAGATAGTGATGACAGTTATTTCCGTTGGCAGGAGAAATTAGAAGGATGGTTTGCTGGTTTGCAGCTTGTTCCCCAGCGTGTCTAAATTCTGGGTTGAACAACAAGAAACATGGATCCATCTTCTGTGCCTGGTTGGGAAATAATATATGTAGAGTATATGTAGGGGTATTGGCATTATATTTACATAGTTATGAATATCACTATTACTGTAACTAGTTTATAGGGATTCTACTTCCATAGCACTACATTTAGTCCCATAAATCCATAAGGGGCTGCAGGGTTATTATAACAGCAGTGGGTGTGTGTTGATGGTGGGCTTGAGAAATAGAAATGTCCTAACCTGTCATGTGGTATGTCCTATGAAAATAAATAAATATAGGGGGTGGCTAAATACTAGTGCAGTTACCCATAGAGAACAATAATGAAATAGTTCTGATCAGTCTACTACAAGGAAGATATTGATTGGTTGCTATTGGAATATGCTCTGATGCAGTTACTCTTTTTATAGTAAAAAGGTTTTATTTTTGTGTTAATTTATTTTTTTTACCCCTACAGCTACTGCTGATAGTAAAGGCTGGTTCATTCCAGAAGAAAAGGATAAAGCTCCAGACAAAATACATGGCAAGGTAAGTCGGAATTATTAAAAATGTTATCAGGTCCCAAAGCGGCAGTGGCAGCCTCACTCAGAAATGGCTATTTTAGGTACTTACACAATAGGCCCCTGGCACACAGGACATTTTGTTTGCATCGGAGGCAGAGGGAAGGGCTCCCTCTCCACTTGTGACTACTCCTTAGTGCTCCTTCATCATCGACTAGGTCTTTATTGAATACATACAGAACAGTGACAGACAGATCTCAGTGCTCAAGCTTTCAAGCTAGTGTTTTGGTTGGGGATCCCCCTATCACTGTTCCATCTCATCTGTGTTCAATTACAGGCTTGTCATTAGTATTAGGCGCAATGACAGGTAGAGAGGGGCATTTTGTCTGCCAGTGTTCTGCCCTGAGAGCAAATACCAAAGGCACTAGTGCAATACCAGCATTTAAGGTTCCTGTTATTTCCAGTGGGGCGCCTGCCATGAGGCAAGATGAGAACCTTGCCTGAGACAGCATTGCCCCACAAGTTACCAGAGGCGAGAAAAAGCCAAATTTCAAAAGAACGCAATTGTGCTCTCTGCCCTAATGATGGAACCCCACTGACTCACTATTTATTCACTTGCTGGCATTTTTATGTGCATATTTATCAAAGGGTTAAAACAGAGAATATTTCATAATCCTGCATAGGTAAATAGAGAGCAGGAAAGTTATTTTCTGGTAAATTGTGGTGAATTCTATTTGCCTCTAAATTAAAAAATATCACATTATGTTTTTATTTATTGAAGATTAAATAGATTTTACCTTAGTTCACCAGAAGGGAACTCCCCAGTTCTCCATTCCCCTAGGGGCATATTTTTGAAATGGGGGAGATAGGGCAAACTCTGTTTAAAATCTTGATATTTAAGATCCTAAAAATTGTATATGTGTGAACAGAGAACTAGTGGTCTGTGGCAAGCTTTATTTTTATGCTTTATTATATTTTTTCCTGTTTATCTCTAAATTGCTAGAGATGTACCGGTATATACAAATCTGGTAAAGTGCGAGTGGGCACCAACCTTCCTTACGATACATGGTGATACTGCTCTTTCTTGAGAGAGAATTTAAATGTCAAATATATTGCAATGTGATTTTAGTTCTGTTTAGCTGTGGGAGTAATGTCAATGCACTGTCTATATTTTCAAATATTGTATACTTTATTTTGTTTAATATTAGAATATTTGAGGAGCATGTTTATGTATGGCACAACGGCTATGCATACCCTGATATTTAAGTCCTGCAAAATCATTCTTCCTTAAACTTTTTTTTTAGTGGTGGTAGCATGTTTAGGATAGTAGTTCAGTTTATGATGTAGTCGTTTTTAGTTTTTTTTATGCGTAGACTGTTGGTATGTTTATTCTCTATTTATGGAGCATTACAGCATAGAGGTGTAGTAGCTGAGCCTAAATTTGTCATCCTTTATGGATTATTTACGAGTCAATTTATACCCTTGGAGGGGACAATAGTGCTGAAGTGTGTAGATGCGGCTGCTGCACCTTTTTTGATCTTGCAGTTCTCTCTACATCTCTGTTGATGTAATACAGTTTTATCTGTGGTGTTTATATCTTTCTTTCGATATGTTTTAATAGTTTGTAGTATTTTTTTTGTAGTATTGCAGCCTATAATGTGTATAGAATTGGTCGAGAGCATGCATGAGCAGGTAGGTGTGGCAGTGGAGGAGAGTGAGCCTTACACAGGTGTTGGCCCACTGTTTAGTAATATGTAGAAGTAAAAGAACTGGACTATGCTGATATTCTACAGAATGTAGCAGCTCTCTTTAAAAATTCGAAAGAATCCTCCTATTTGGTGCTGAACAATGTGGAAACAGATTCAGCACTGTGATACAATTTTCCGAAAGGGCTGCGTCTGTGCTGAAAAAAATGACAATATGAATTATGAATAGATTTGTATTTATGTCTTTGGTCTAGTTTGTGATGAATTTTCTGTATCGATGGATTGTTCATCTCTTTAAAATTCAAGAAAGAGCCTAGATAAATAGGATATCCCTAAGGTAGCTTTAAAAGTGATACAGTAGATACAAATTAGGTAGTTTTGGATGCGTAAACCTTAATATTAACACATGTTTGGAAATTTCTAGCTTTAGCACTCTATGGCAAACAAATCAGTTTACAATAGAGTACATTATATATTCTCATGTGTTTGTGGTGAGGTAGGATTAGGGAAACTGCAGTGGCAGAGTGGGGAGGCGTTGGCGGGGTGGGCGACATGTGTGCCTGGGGAATTTGCTTGGCATACAGGTTGCTCCCTGGCCCTTTTGTTTGCTTTAGGATCATCGTGGAGCAATGTGAAGGGACCCACTGACAATTTCACTTGTGACTTGAAATAGTGTTGTGCTTGGTCTACATCTGCATATTTTTTTGCACGACAAAACATTTTCAATATTGTTGTTATTGTATTGGATTTATCTCTCGATATTTCTGTCTCATGGGTATGTTTTTGCTAAAAGTTTATTGCATTTCATGTTTTCCTGTTTTTTTCAAGTTTATTGCATTTCTTATTTTCTTATTTTTGTCCAGTTTATTGCTTTCAAATATGTATGTAGCGTTATAGTCACTAAGAATGCATTTAGATGCAGAGGGTTTCTGTATTTCTTTATGTTCTTTTGGTGGTCATTGAAACTTGATGCGTCTGGACATAGGTCCAAACAGGCATTTTTGCTTATTATTAAACATACAGGGGCGGAGAGGGGTGGCGTCAGCGGGTGCAACATGTGTGCCTGGAGCATTTACTTGGCACAGAGGTTACTCCCTGGCCCTTTCGTTTGCCCTAGGAAGCAATGCGAAGGGACCTGCTGACAATTTTTTTCACTTGTGACTTCAAATAGTGTTGCGCTTGGTCTACATCCACATTTTTTTGCACATGACCAAAAATTTTCAATATTGTTGTTATTGGATTGTATTTATCTCTTGAAATTTCTGTCTCACGGGTATGCTTTTGCTAAAAGTTTATTGCATTTCATGTTTTCCTATTTTTTTGTCCAGTATATTGCTTTGAAATATGAATGTAGAGGTATGGTCACTAGGAATGCTTTAGGATGGAGAGGGTGTTTTTTTTGAGGTTTTTATATTTCATTATTTTCTTGTGGTGGTCATTGAAACTTACTGCGGTGTAGACAAAAACAGGCATTTTTGCTTTTTTTAATCATACAGGGGCGGAGAGGGGTGGCGTCAGTGGGAGCAACTTGTGTGCCTGGGGTATTTGCTTGGCACACAGGTTGCTTCCTGGCCCTTTTGTTTGCTCTAAGACAGTGATCCCCAACCAGTAGCTCGTGAGCAACATGTTGCTCTCCAACCACTTGGATGTTGCTCTCAGTGTCCTCAAAGCAGGTGCTTATTTTTAAATTCCAGGATTGGAAGCAAATTTTAATTGCATAAAAACTAAGTATAGTGCCAAATACAGTCTCCTGTAGGCTGCCAGTTCCCATAGAGGCTACCAAATAGCCAATGGTAGCCCTTATTTGGCACCCAAAGGGACTTGTGTTGCTTGTGTTGCTCCCCAACTCTTTTTACATTTGAATGTGGCTCACGGGTAAAAAAGGTTGGGGACCCGTGCTCTAAGATCATCATGGAGCAATGCGAAGGGACCCGCTGAAATCTTTTTTCACTTGTGACTTGAAATAGTGTTGTGCTTGGTCTACATCCGCATCTTTTTTTGCACATGACCAGAAATTTTCAATAATGTTGTTATTGTATTGGATTTAACTCTTGATATTTGTCTCATTGGTATGCTTTTACTAAAATTTTATTGCATTTCATCTTTTCCTATTTTTTGTTATGGTCGCTACGAATTTGTTGTGGTGGTCATTGAAGCTTGATGCGGTGTGCAAACAGGCATTTTTTCTTATTACAACACATACAGGTAGGGTTTCCACCGGCACAGCCCGGTGTTTGGAGGGGCTGCTCGGTTTAAAAGTGCCCTTCTGAATTTCCAAATTAGGAAATCCGGACAGGACATTGAAGTGAATGACATGGTGATCAGTGAATCTCTGATCGACACTTCATCAGTCCTGGCCCCATGTCATCGATCCAGCTCCTAAGTCACCCTCCCCACCACCGGCTTCATCCGGTCTTCCCCCCAATGTCACTGCCCTGCCCCCGGTTTCATCCGGTCTGCCCCCCCAACATCACCTTCCTGCCCTCGACTTTATCGGGCTTGTTCCCCCAACATCATCCTGCCCAAACCCCAGCGTCACCGGTCCACCCCCTGCCACGTTTCCCCAAGGACGAAAGGTGGCAGCTCTACATTCAGAAGCGGAGAGGGGTGGTGTCAGCAGGGGCGACATCTGTGCCTAGGGCATTTGTTTGGTACACATGTTGCTCCCTGGCCCTTTCGTTTGCTCTAGGTTCTTAATGGAGCAATGTGAAGGGACCTGATGACAATTTTTTTCACTTGTGCTTGGTCTACATCTGCATCTTTTTTTGCACATGACCAAACATTTTCAATATTGTCGTTATTGTATTGGATTTATCTCTTGATATTTCTGTCTCATGGCTATGCTTTTGCTAAAAGTTTATTGCATTTCATGTTTTCCTATTTATTGTTCAGTTTATTGCTTTGAAATATGTATGTAGAGTTATGGTCACTAGGAATGCGTTAGGATGCAGAGGGTGTTTCTTTTTGAGGTTTTTATATTTATTTATTTTCTTGTGTTGGTCATTGAAACTTGATGCGGTGTGGAAATAGGTGTAAACAGGCATTTTTTCTTATTACAACACATACAGGTAGGGTTTCCGCCCGCACAGCCCGGTGTTTGGAGGGGCTGCTCGGGTTAAAAGTGCCCTTCTGAATTTCCAAATTAGGAAATCCGGACAGGACATTGAAATGAATGACATGGTGATCAGTGAATCTCTGATCGACACTTCATCAGTCCTGCCCCCATGTCATCTATACAGCCCCTAAACCACCCTCCCCGCCACCGGCTTCATCCGGTCTGCCCCCCAATGTCATGGCCCCCAACGTCAATCGGCCTGCCCCCCAACATCACCTCCCTGCCCTAGACGTTATCCAGCATGTGTCCCCAACGTCATCTGGCCCACACCCCGAAGTCACTGGCCCGCCCCCTGACAGGTTTCCCTAGGGAGAAAGGTGGCAACCCTAGGTGGGGGGCATTGCTTCCTGTAAATTCAATGTGCCCCAATCTTTACAGTCTGTGGCAGCTTTGTTCCTGATTGTTTATTGTTCCATTTTAAATAGCTCCTAGCCAGCCTTCTATGTAAACTCGCATATAACTCATGAGCCCTCTGGGTATAATGTGTACTTGATTTTACATACCGGTAGTAAGAAGTTGTAAAAAGACATACATCTGTTGTGAATCTTTAGTTCACATAATAACAACGTATCAAATCCGACATTTTGGTCCCACCCGAACCTTAAGAAAGGTTCCCGGGTAGCACTGAAATATCGTATTTGATGCTGTAATATTATGTGAAATAAAGATTAATCAATATAACACCAGGAGAGTGCCGATCTGTCTATGTATATATATATATATATACATAGAGCTGGGAAGTATAATCCAAAATGCTTTGGACCTGTGGTTTTCTGGATAAGGGATCTTTTCATACTATAGATCTTCATACCTTAAGTCATTTATCAAAATGCCATTAAATCAAAATTATACCCCCAAAACAATGTAGGCCACTATAAAAAATAAATTGGATAAAACAGCTCATATGTAAAACCCTGCTTCATGTAAATAAACCATTTTCATAATAATATACAATATAAGCCAAACTAACCATATGTTAGGTCACATGAGCCAATTAACAGACAGAGTTATGTCTTTTGCTTCTATACTTGTTCTATACCTGTTACAGTTAGAGTTGCAGTATTTCTGGTCAGGTGATCTCTGAGGCAGCACAGAGACCATCACGAAATGGTGGTTCAAGGCAAAAGATGTAAAAGGGCAATATTTACTTAAATATATATACCAGTTTGGTATGATTGTTTAATATGCCACTTAATTTGATATAAACTATCTGTTGCTTAAGTATTCATTCTGGGGTATAGTTTTCCTTTAAGGGGGGTTATTTACTAAAATCCAACTTATCTCATAATATTAATAAAAAAAAGCTCAACCAAACGCCCATGCCCGATTTTATCTTATTTATATAAAAAAAACTCAATTTAATAGGATCGTGGAAAAGTCAATCAAAAACCGAAATCGTAGAAAAGTCCAATTTTTGTGCTAAGCCCAGTGCAATCCACAAATTGAGATAGGTGCCTCTCCCATTGAATTATACAGGACCTCGACAGGTCTGAGATGATGGATTTTCGGATTCAGGCTTTTTTGGGTATAATAAATCTCGAAAAATATGTTTTTTCTAAAAATTCTAGTTTTTGCAAAAAAAAAAAAGCTTGATTAGAAGGTTTAGTAAATAATCCCCATAACATTAAAGGGGTTATTTATCAAAGGTCGAGTTGTGTATTTCCTGAAAAAGTCAAGTTTTTCTGAGGGTAGTTTCAGATAAAAAAACAAGAGTTTTTTTAAATTTATTATGCCCCGAAGTTGCACAAATCCAGAGCCGGGCCAGGCCGACCAGGCGCCCTAGGCAACCTGGCCAGTCGCGGCGCCAGCTGGGAGCACTCATGTGCAACAGCGTAAAATGACTGGGATCGAGAATAGGCAGTCGGGGAGACTGGGGACCGGACTTGGAGTAGGTGGCAGAGTAGGTACTTGCCTGCCCCCCCCGCTTTCCGCCCTTGGCATGTGCCTACTTTGCCTACTCTGCTTACCCCTAGTTCCGGCCCTGCACAAATCCAAAAGTACTCCAGCTGAAACCTGTTGATGTCATCTACAAGTCAATGGCAGAGGTCCCTTGAACCATTTCAAGATGTTTTTAGCCTTCGTGCTCTTTGGGTTGTTTCCGTGGTTTGCACTCGAAAACTTGATCAATTTGAGATATTCAAGGTTTTTTTTATGATAACTCAATCAATTCGCATATTTGATTTTTTCAACCTGATTGCATTGATTTGAGTTTTTTACATTCGGGTTTACTCATAATAAGCAAACCTCAAAAACCTTATAAACTGGACCTTTGATAAATAAAACCTAAATAAACCCAACAAAATTGTTTTGACTCCTGTAAGCATAAATTAATCTTAGGTTCAAGTACAAGGTACTGTTTTATTAGTTCAGACAAAAAAGGAAAGCATTTTTAAAATTCAAATTATTTGGTTAAAATGGAGTCTATTGGAGATGGAATTCCTGTAATTTTCAGCTTTCTGGATAATCGGTTTCCAGATAACAGATCCTATATATACAGGTATACAATCTGTGTATAGGAAGATATATATATATATATATATATATATATATATATATATATATATATATATATATATATATATATATAGATGAATACAAAAGTCCTCTGCACTCAACCCATTATCAATATATCCAAGACAGAGACATTTTGTGCATACTGCTACTAACAAATGCCTTACCCTTTAAACAAAACAGGGATTGTTTGTCCATATATTGCAATATATTTAAGCTGGCCAACTACGTCAAAGTCATCCCATATAATTCTTAATGAATCAGATGAATAAGACTGGCCAGATATGGGATGACGAGTTCTCCCAATATACTTTTCGGAACGAACGGCTAACTCATTGCAAAAGGCCATCACGAATTTCATCTGGGAGAATAAACGACCTAGAATAAAACTGGACATAATGACAAAGCCAAAAAAAATAGGAGGACTAGGGGTGCCACACATATTCCGATACTATATGGCAGCAAGACTATCTGAAGTAGTATCAATGCACAGAACTCCTATCATGCCGTGGTTGGAAATTGAAAACTCGAGCCTGGCCCCTATGACATTGAATCAGTTTATATGGATACCGGAGAAAGATAGAGATATACTACTACCTTCCCCCCACAACAAAGCACTCATAACAACTCTGGGATAGATATAGAGACAAACTACATCTATCTCCACGCAACTCATTATTCTGCACATTTTTGGGAAATAAAAAATTCCTCCCAGGGTTGGTAACAAAGAACTTTCTCCCCTGGATAGATAACAAAGCACATCTCTGTTCAACTTTAGTAGCCGGGCGAGAGATACGTACCTTTCCAGACCTTAAAGACAGTCACCACATTCCAAACGGCCAGTTTCTTAGATACTTGCAGATACGTCATTTTATATCACAAACCTTCTTACAGAGCAACACTTTGATACCGACCTTCACTCGATTTGAACTTCTGTGCCACAACTCGGATCAGACTGTTCGCTTGATATCAATTATATACGACAGGCTCGCGGAAGATAATACTACTTTAGTTCAACCATATATGAAGAAATGGGAGGGAGATCTACAAGCGCCAATTGATCAGGATCAGTGGCAAACAATTTGGGATAAGGCTAGCAAGACATCAGTGTGCACCGTAATATTGGAGAAGGCCTATAAATTGATATTCAGATGGTACTGCACTCCCTCACAGCTGGCCCACCTTTCAAGCAACAGTCTTCCCTCGCTATGTTTTGGAGGATGTGGAGAGTGGGGTACATTTTATCACATGTGGTGGACCTGCAAGATTGTTCGAGAATTTTGGGAAATGGTGGCTCACACCTTATCCGCCATTTTTAAACTTTTTTTTAAATTGTCTTTTCTCTTGGGTCTACCTCTCACAGCACTGAAGACCTCAGATTCTACTAAGCTTGCGACACATATACTCACGGCAGGGAAGACGCTAAGAGCCGCCAAGTGGAGGAGCACCTATTTACCAAACCAACAGGCCCTTATCACCAAAGTGAAATGTGTAAGAAATATGGAAGCCATTAGAGCATATCTGCAAGGTACAGGCTACAAAAACGCACTGTTGTGGCTCCCCTGGGCTGAATTCGAGACAACCCAAACAGACTCAAATTGATTCAATGGTTTGGCTCCTCTGCTCTCATCCTCTGACCTCCCTCCCTTACTCCCCCCCCCTTTTTTTTATTTTTTTTTTCTCTTCCTCCCTGCATTCCTACCTTTATTATTCACCTTCTTCCTCCCCTCTTGGTAATATACGAAGCATTGATAGAGGATTGGCCAATACTTACCTCATACTACAGGCTGAGCACGTGACGACAGCACTAATAAAGTCATTTACTCGCTAAAATACTCGATACCAAGGTTTATTGATAACACATGGAAATGTCTATAGCAATCAATGCCTGCAAGTTTTACTGCTCCAATCTAAAGTAATGTAACTGTACCATTCATAAATGTGCTAATATTATGCTTGTAAGAATTTTCTTTTTTCCGTGAAAATAAAAAAAAATTAAATAAAAAAAAAAATTAGTGGTGAGCACAACTTTCCCTTGTTTGTTATAGTTATACAGGAGCAGTGACCAGCTCCATGTTGTAGCTCCCACCCTTCCCAACTATAGTCAGGTGATCCCACTGGTGTCTAATAAAAGGGCAGCCAAGTTTGGGAGTTTTACTTTGAAAGCAGCTAGTGAGTTGCAGGTAAAACTTAGTCCCTTTGTAAAATGTATAATGGAGCAATAGAATTCTTAATGATTCAGATGAAAATTGAGCATAGGACTGGCCAGATATGGGATGACTTTGACGTAGTTGGCCAGCTTAAATATATTGCAATATATGGACAAACAATCCCTGTTTTGTTTAAAGGGTAAGGCATTTTTGCATTTTTTAGTAGTAGTATGCACAAAATGTCTCTGTCTTGGATATATTGATAATGGGTTGAGTGCAGAGGACTTTTGTATTCGTCTATATGTATTTTGTGGTCACAGCCTCATTGCACCCCCGCCTAATGGTTTTAAAAATTAGTGGTGAGCACAACTTTCCCTTGTTTTTTGATCTCTAGTGCTCAAACAATATATTATTGAATTAGAGAGTGTCCAAAGAAGGGCAACTAAACAGGTACAGTTTAAGTTTCAGTTGTAAATAAAGACTTGCTAACTTGTTTATAATAGAGAAAAGTTGCTTAAGGGGAGATATACAGTAACTATGTACATGTATAAATATATAAGTGAGAGCATCCATTCCGATCAAAAGAAAGAAGGTTCTATCTTGATATTCGGAAAGGGTTTTTTTCAGTGCCTAAGGGCATGCTGTGGTACTTTTTGAGTGCAGTTGAGATGCAGGTAATTTAATGGGATAAATTGTGCTCTTTGTGATTTAGTAAGTACAACTGATATACTGTATGGGGCCGGTTCATCAAGAGTCGAATATCGAGGGTTAATTAACCCTCGATATTCGACTAGGAACTAAAATCCTTCGACTTCGAATATCGAAGTCGAAGGATTTAGCGCAAATGCTGCGATCGAACGATAGAAGGATTATTCCTTCGATCGAACGATTAAATCCTTCGAATCGAACGATTCAAAGGATTTTAATCCAACGATCGAAGGAATATCCTTCGATCAAAAAAACTTAGGCAAGCCTATGGGGACCTTCCCCATAGGCTAACATTGACTTCGGTAGCTTTTAGCTGCCGAAGTAGGGGGTCGAAGTTTTTTTTAAAGAGGCAGTACTTCGACTATCGAATGGTCGAATAGTCGAACGATTTTTAGTTCGAATCCTTCGATTCGTAGTCGAAGGTCGAAGTAGCCCATTCGATGGTCGAAGTAGCCCAAAAAACACTTCGAAATTCAACGTTTTTTTACTTCGAATCCTTCACTCGAGCTTCATGAATCGGCCCCTAAGTGTTGCTAATTAAAGGCTTAAAATAATGTACTGTTCATGCAAAGGCTTTGACAATATATCTAGCCCCATGTCAGATTTCAAAACTGAATATAAAAAAATATGTTTGCTCTTTTGAGAAATGGATTTCAATGCAGAATTCTGTTGGAGTAGCATTATTAACTGATGCGTTTTGAAAAAAACATGTTTTCCGATGACCGGATCCCTTTAACTGACTGTATGGGCTTTGTTAATAAATTATTTTCCTACAAAGAGAGGCCCAGAACCAATCCCCCGATCTGCTGGCCCCAGTACTTGAAGTACTGAAATTGACTCAGTGCGAAGTGACACCATGCATGCGTAATGGGGGGAGGTTGGCAGTTGGGAGGGTGGCCCTGGTGGCTGCAGGAGTGGCCTTTGTGTCACAACCCCGTTGGGCTCCCAGTGTGCCAGTCCAATGCTGCCTACAAACCTGTCATTACCTTAGCATCTGTATACAGGCTTGGCACAAAAAAACTGTATACATAGCAACACCCTTGGATTCCCCCGGGAGTTACTCAGTTTAGGACCCCACAACATGAACTATATTCCCCCAGGAGTTACTCAGTTTAGGACCCCACAACCTGAACTATATGACATTCCCCCAGCTTTTACCATTTCCTCTCAGAGTAAGATGTACACATGAGCAGTGAGCATTTAGTGATGTGAGAAGGGCTCTCCCAATATACCATGCCCCAAATCAAATAGGTTATAGTTATAGGTTATATAGGAGACATGGTAAGTGGGCTACCACATTATAAAGTGGCCATTTTCTAAAACTGGCTGTTTACAGTTGATGCCCCCTGGAAAATTATATGCACACTGACCTACAAATATATTCAAATTTCAAAAAGCTATGATAACCTACAACAGCATATTACCATATTAGCTGGGCTTCACTAGTGGTTTCAAAATCTAGAAAAGAGGCAAAATCCGAGATATACGTCTGTGTGTGTACCTGTGTATCTAGCCATCTGTATCTATGTAGGCATACCATATACAGATAAAAATATTTGAGTGATTTTAAAGGCTGGCTAAGTGAATGACGGGAGCTGGTGTGTGACGTTTTGTGTGTTTAATGCTGCCATTACAAACATGGAACAGGGGTGTGTTTTTGCTGCTATTAGCAAAGTAATTTTGCTTTGCATTGGGTGTAACCAGAATGTGTTGGTGGGCCAAGCTTATTATCACAGTTAGTAGGGCTTTTTTTGCATGCTGCGTGTAGCATCCTTCCACCTTTTTCATCACAATTCAAGCACTGCTAGCAATTGCTTATAGACTATGAAATATACCTTAAACTTTAATGTATATTTCTTAGTCTATAAGCAAGTGCTAGCAGTGCTTGAATTGTGATGAAAAAGGTGGCTAAAAGGAAAGTCAACCATAACTGGGGGTGGGGCCAAAAATTAGGACCCCCAATGATTGCATTCATTTACCTGATACCCCGAGATGATGCTCTTGCTAGCGGAAAACTTCACAGACCCTTCTCATTGAGCACCATGAAGCAATCCTCGTCTTCCTCTTCTTCTGTCTGTGCGCATTGAAAACCCAAACTTTATAGGAGTTGTGATTTTTATTATAACATAGATAGTAGAGATAGTTAGAATTAGGAAGAAAGAGAAGAGGTGGAGAAGGAAGAAGTGGATGGGTTACTTACATCCTGTGATATACCAGGTTCTAATAGTACATTCAGTCCAAAATATCTACAGACCTGCTGTCTGTCTGTGGATCAATCAACCACCGGCCCCAAATTTTCCCAAACTTGGCTGGGCAGCCGCGTGCCATGTAGGTAAGTTTTTGTTTCGGAAGCGTCTCATCTATCAACTTAATCCAAAGACCCAGAGTTGGGGGTTCAGGGGCCTTCCACGTCAAAAGAATGGCTTTCCTTGCGAAGTGAAGTAGTTGCTGCAGGCAAAGTCTGTCTCCAACTGATAAGCTGAGGTCCTCCATGTGCCCCAAAAGGCAATATTCAGGAGTTCGAATTTGGGGCAGACCTAATGAGGATCCCATGAATTGAAGAACGGCTGCCCAGAATCTCTGGATTTTAGGACACTCCCAAAATACATGCATATAATTACCTTGTTCAAAGTTGCATTTCACACAAACATCAGGATGTCCCTGATAGATCTGTGCCAGCCTATGGGGTGTTAGGCAGACTCTGTTTAAAAACTTTATATATATATATATATATATATATATATATATATATATATCTGTCTCTAGTTGAAATGTGAACATCGGGTACCTGTTCCAAGATGTCCTTCCAGGATCCCTCCTCCAAGTGGGGGAGATCCTGAGCCCATTTACGGCTAATGTGAGCAATGGGATCATGATCTTCCCTTAATAGGATGGTGTAAAACCAACTAAGAGGCCTGGAAAGATGCAGTCGACGCAGGTACCTTTCTAGAGTAAGCTCTTGAACTATGAGGGCTTCCCCCGAAAACTGGGCTACATATGCATGCCTTAGTTGAAGGTATCGAAACAGCATTTGGTTGCTCAGCCCTAGTTCCCGCTTCAGCTGATCGAACTGCTTAAGTTCTCCCTGCTTCACTATATTATTCAAGTGTTTTACCCCTGCAGTTGCCCATAAACTTACATCTGGGATAGCCCGAAAGTGCGTAAGAGTGCTGTTTCCCCACAAGGGAGTCCATTTGGACCAGCTATTTGATTTTTTGTACGCTACTGTCACAGTTCTATTGAACACCTGAGTCACTGTCTTCATAGGGGGCGTTAGGGGGTAAATTGATGGCAAACCCCTATGTAGTTGGTTAGCTAAGGCTTCAAAGGAAGAGACCACTGCTGCCTCCAGAACAGTGGCCTGATTATTTGGATCTGGATTAAGCCACCACCAGGCGTACACCAGTTGACTGGCATAGAAATATAGTGTCAATTTGGGAAGGGCTAATCCCCCCCTTGTTGGTGGAGGCTTGAAGCATTCGCATGGCAATTTGGGGGCGTTCCCCTGCCCATACAAAATTTCGAATACATGTGTCCACTTCTTTGAACCATTGCTTGGTAGGCAGAATGGGTGAATTATGGAACGCATAAAGAAATTTGGGAAGAAAAATCATCTTTAGAATATTAATGCGTCCCGGCAATGACAGCGGAAGATTAAACCATTGTTGGGATTTTTTCTATGTATTTACTAGGATCTTTATGGATTACCATGCCCAGGTAAGTGAAGGAGGACACCCATTGCAGCTGTGCAGAGTGCAGTTCTGGCCTATTACCCTTGTCATCTATAGGGAGTACCACTGATTTTGCCCAGTTGACCCTAAGGCCTGCGTAATTCCCAAAGTTCTTGACTTCCTTCAGAAGTTCTGTGAGTGCTTCCCTTGGGTTGGCCAGATAAATCAACATGTCATCAGCATATAGCGAAATTTTCTCCTCAAGTCTGTGTTTCTTAAGCCCTGCAATGCTCTGATTGTAACGAATTAACACAGCTAGAGGTTCAATGGCAAGGGCAAATAGTAATGGGGATAGTGGGCATCCCTGCCTGGTGCCCCGCGCCAATGGGAACTCTTATGAAAGCTCTGCATTTACCAGTATGCGGGCTTTCGGGCGTCATTTATGGCTTTTACCCAATTTATAAAAGGATTACCTAGCCCATATCGTTCTAGGAGTGCCCAGAGATAGGGCCATTCCACTGTGTCGAACGCCTTTTCGGAGTCAAGGGACAACACTACTCTTTCTCCTGTAACATCATGAGTGGTCCAGATATTATTGTAAAGTCTATTCACCATAGCTTTTAGTTATGAAATGGTTAATTCTAAGCAACTTTTTATTTGGCCTTTGTTTCTTCTTTTTTATAGTTTTTTAATTGTTTGACTTCTTATTCTGACAAATGCTCTCTAAGGCTACAAATTTGTTATTGCTGCAGTTTATTACTCTTCTTTCTATTCAGACCCTCTTTGATTCATATTCCAGTCTCTTATTTAAATCAATGCATGGTTGCTAGGGTAATTTGGATGCAAAAAAAAAGGGAAAGGTTGTGGGAGCACTCCATGGCTTAATAAAAATGTACTAAAATACAATGGAAGTGCTACTGATCTGGCCAATCAGTAGCACTTCCATTGTATTTTAGTACATTTTTATTAAGCCATGGAGTGCTCCCACAACCTTTCCCTTTTTTTTTTTGCATTTTGTATTGTAGCAGATCTATTCTGTTCGGAAGTTCAGCAGCCATGCTGCAGGCCAGGCTTCCATGTGGTTGTAGCACCCCAACACCTGTCTCTTTAAATGGTGGAACAATGCCTTTGGAAATGGGTGTTGGTCTGGGCAGTTTCTCTCTCTCTTAAAAGCCGCAAGCGGGGGAGGATTAATCTCATGGAACGAATGCTGGGGTCTAGGTTATCTCTCCCCTTTGAAAGTTAATGGCGGGGGAGGACTAAGCCCTATGATGAAAACCAATGCCCAGGTCGGAAGTCCTTTTATTTCAGGTAATGCTCTTATGCCGGGAGGCTTTAGCATTTGAAATTATGACCAGAGGTAAATAGTTAGGGACCGCCATATGGGTTTTACCTTGATGTGGTATGGTGGCTTATCAAACTTATGATCATAATTTTGTAACTAAAAAACCCCTGTCTTTGTAAATACATGCATCTGCATAGATTACTGATATGACAGAGGACCAGGGAATGTGCATTGATGAATTTTTCTTCTTTTTTCTATGTCTGTAGTTAATTTGGCCAGATCAGTAGCACTTCCATTGTATTTTAGTACATTTTTATTAAGCCATGGAGTGCTCCCACAACCTTTCCCGTTTTTTTTTTTGTATTGTAGCAGATCTATTCTGTTCGGAAGTTCAGCAGCCATGCTGCAGGCCAGGCTTCCATGTGGTTGTAGCACCCCCACACCTGTCTCTTCAAATGGTGGAACAATGCCTTTGGAAATGGGTGTTGGTCTGGGCAGTTTCTCTCTCTTAAAAGCCGCTAGCGGGGGAGGATTAATCTCATGGAACCAATGCTGGGGTCTAGGTTATCTCTCCCCTTTGAAAGCTAATGGCGGGGGAGGACTAAGCCCTATGATGAAAACCAATGCCCAGGTCGGGAGACCTTTTATTTCAGGTAATGCTCTTATGCTGGGAGGCTTTAGCATTTGAAATTATGACCAGAGGTAAATAGTTATGGACCGCCATATGGGTTTTACCTTGACGTGGTATGGTGGCTTATCAAATTTATGATCATAATTTTGTAACTAAAAAACCCCTGTCTTTGTAAATACATGCATCTGCATAGATTACTGATATGACAGGGGACCAGGGAATGTGCATTGATCAATTTTTTTTTTTCTTTTTTCTATGTCTGTAGGGTAATTTGGACCCTAGCAACCAGATTGCTGAAATTGCCAAAAACCACAAATTATAAAAAATAAAAGCCAATTGCATTATTGTCTCAGAATATCACTCCCTACATCATACTAATAGTTCATTTAAAGGTGAACAACCCTTTTAACAAAACAGCCACCTTTTTTTTACTACTCTGCATATGTTTGCCCAGGGTAGTGAAGAAGAAATGGAAGAAGGCAAGTGCAATTCGCAGCTAACAAGAGCACCAGCCAGGGGTATCAGGTATTTGAATAGAATCACTGGCAACCCCCAGTCATTGTGACTTTATTTTCTTTTTAATCAGTAAAGTAACTTTTGATATGTGACAAGCCTGGTTGTGGTGCAAATCCTTTTTTGAGTATCTGTCATCTCAATTCTTTGTTTCACCCATTCCCCACAATGAAACTCTAGGATGATACACCTGGTAAATTTACTTGTGTTTCTTAGACACATAACCCCTTACACAAACACCATGTTCTCATTACTCTGCAGAAGAAAGGAGTGGCCTTTTTTCATTTTGAATATTGGGCTCAGTAGTTATGGGCACATTGCCCAGGGTTACAAAACAAATGTCCAAGTCCTTCATTGTTGGTTTGTCGGATAAGGGTCTTTTAATTCCACAGTAATGCTTTGCCATAATGCTGTACTATGCTCTTATCCCGTGTACGTTTTAGTTATAGACAGTGATAAAACACTCACATTCACTCAAAGAGGGCTAATAATTCATTTACATCTTTTTATTTAAATAATCACTGCTAGGTCTAGTTGTAGAGCCTTTACCCTTTTATTTGTTAAAATGATGTTCTCCCCTGTGTGCATTTATAACATGTATAGCCTGAAACTGTCTTCAGATCTGCTGGTACTTTATAGGCAACATAACATTAAATGGATTATACAATAATTTTTGTAATTTTTGTTTCAATTGTTTTAGATTTAGGGCCAGATTTATCAAGAGCCGAAGTGAAAATTAGAATAAAAAAAAATAGAATTTGAAGCTTTTTTTGTGTACTTCGATTAGGGAATAGTCCAAATTCGATTTAAATTTGAAAAAAATTTGAATATCGAAATTTATCATGGACTTTGACCATTCGACATCTAAAACCTGCCGGATTCCTGTTTAAGCCGATGGGAGACCTCCTAGAAGCTATTTGTAGTCAATCAAAGGTTTTTTTTCAAAAAACTTCGATTCGAATTCGTTTGAATGTGCTATTACTTTGTTTCGTACGATTCAAACGAAAACAGCCTATTCGCCCAAATAAAAAAAAGGTTTTTTGTTTTTTTTTAAAACACATTTCGGTTGGTCGTTTTTTTTATCCGAAATTCGACCTTTGATAAATCTGCCCCTTAGTGTTTAAGTTTACTTTTGGCACAATTCTAACACTTTCACCTGATGCAGAGTGCAGTTTTTTAAAGCACCAGGTCCTGCACACTGTGTGTTATCTATGGAATATAGATTGTTCTTGTGCTCAGTCACCCAATGATGCAAGGATAACAAATTGCAGTCACAATGCCAAGGGTTATTCGATAGGTCCAGAGTCTGTTCCATACTCTCCTCCAATCCTTTGCCATCTTGTAGAAAGCCAGAGGGAAGTGATTTGAGTATGTTTTCTGATAAATCAAGAGTTTTCAGAGACATAACTGGCAGCAGAAGACCTTCAGGTAAAAAATGCAGGGAGTTTTGTGCCAGAAACACATGTTTTAAGAAAGGAGTAGCTGCAAAGAAATCAGGGGGTAATGAGGAGAGATTGTTTCCCTCAAGGTTCAGGCGCTGTAACAAAGGCAGTCCTTTAAGCAAAGATGATGGCAACTGGTGCAGCTGGTTATATGAGAGGTCAAGAGTCTCTAATTTGTAAAGAGAGGAGAAGCTCATAGAATCCACTTCTTTTAGATGATTGTGGGATAAATCCAGCCAGTTCAGGTTTTCCAGTATTGCAATTTTTGATATCCAAAGATTTGTCAGTAAATTTCCCCTAAGCACCAGTAAACGGAGAGCTGGTACATCCAGGAACAAAGTTGGTGAAATAGACTTAATGAGGTTGTTAGTGAGGTCCAGGGTGTGCAGACTGTTTAATGGGATGAGAAAATTGGTAGGAAGAGATTCCAGTGCATTGTTGGAAAGATGCAACTCTTGTAAGCTTGGCAGCTCTGAGAGAGAACCATTGCAGAGAGAAGTAATATTGGTGAATTCGACAGAGATGGAAATGGTAGGTAGAGGGAAGCTGCAGGGGAACGAGTCTAGTTCTTTCAATGTACAAACCACAGAAATGTTGGGAGAAGATGTACAATTACAGAGTAAAGGGCATGGATTTGTTAAGCCCAAAGCATAGGGTAGAAAGATCACAATGGCAACAATGAGAGACATACCTGCAAAAACACAAGCATTTTGTTCAGTCTGTGTTTCTATCATCCTTTATATCTCTCTAACTCTGTCCTTATTTCCTACATGTATTATCTAGAACAGGGCTGTCCAACTGGGGCCCCCTCCTTATGTGGCCCCCCACATGAAAGTCTGCCTGCTGTGTCTGCTTACCATGTGTAAACTATAAAAGGTATCACTACAGAGTTTAACTGGCCCCTGCATTGTTTAAACCTCAAATGCAGATTGTAATCCCCTGTATTCACACCTGTAATCCCCCTGCATTGTTCCCACTTGTAACACATCTAGGGGCAAATTTACTTATGGTCGAATATCGTGGATTAATTAACCCTCGATATTCGACTGCCGAATTGAAATCCTTCGACTTCGAATATCGAAGTCGAAGGATTTACCGCAATTTGTTCAATCGGAAAATCGTTCGATTCGAAGGATTTTAATCCATCGATTGAATGATTTTTCTTCGACTCAAAAACGCTTAGAAAGCCTATGGGGACCTTCCCCATAGGCTAACATTGACTTTGGTAGGTTTTAGGTGGCGAACTAGGGGGTCTAATTTTTGTTTAAAGAGACAGTACTTCGACTATCGGATGGTCGAACGATTTTCAGTTCGATTCAAGGTCGAAGTAGCCAAAAAAAAACATTTGAAATTCAAAGTTTTTTTTTTATTCTATTCCTTCACTCGAACTAAGTAAATGGGCCCCCTATTGTTCACATCCCTAAAGCCCTGTACTGTTCACACCTAAATCCGAGACTGAAACTGCTCACATTGTTCCCTGTTCACATCTTATTCAAAATGCTAATAGGGCACCAGCAGTGTGTCACTGTATGTAGTACATCTTAGAGTGGTCCTGATAGGTTTCCCTGTCTCCTGCTCTGTTCTGCCTTCCCTATGCTCCCTGTGTGTGCCATACTCTGCCTGTGGAACATAAGCCTGGTATTAGTTCTAGGGGATTGTTAGCATTTGAAAATTGTTAGGGGACCCTAAGGTGTTTAATCATGTGCTGGGTTATCCACAGGGGAGGAAGAAGTATATGAATTTAAGGGTATGACTTAATATGACAACTTTTTTTTACTTATGAGTGATATCCAGAGCCTGAACGACAGGTAGGCAGAAGAAGCAAATGCCCATGGGGCAACTCTGTGGGGGCACTGGGCAAATACCTGTTCAAGATTCTTCTGCCTACCCCTAGCCTGGATTCGCTCCCCTCTGCAGGAATCGCCTACCCCCTCTGTTGCTCACTCATCTGTCCCTCCCTCCCCTGTCCACCCCTCCTTTCCTCCCCTTCTGTCCCTCCTTCCCTCCCCTGTCTCCTTCCCTCCCATTCAGTCCCTCCCTCCCTTGTCTGTCTTTCCCTCCCTTGTCTGTCTTTCCCTCCCTGGTGATATCCCTGCAGTGAGCACTACCCATTTGGTTTTTTAGTGTGCTATTAATGTGGACACAGTCTTGTGGTTTAAAGTGGGTGTGGTATAAAAATAGGGAGTGGCTAACACAGGCTTCCATTATCAGCCCTCCACCATGTAGACCAGAAAAATTTCGGCCCATGGTACCGCAGAAGTCGGACAGCACTAATCTAGAATGTTTGGGATCTGGAGTTTTCCAGATGAATGATGTTTCTGTAATATATCATTATACCTTAAGTCTGCTAAAAAATCTTTCAAACGTTGAAAAATTTTTATTGTTGTATTTGTAACCGATATGGATTAATGCAGTTTAGATAGAAAAGATTAGATTAAAATAGAATTATTTGCTTAAAATGAACTGTATGGGAGATGGCCAGTAATTCAGAGCTTTCTGAATAAAGATTTCTAATTTTCAGTTATGATTTTCTAATTACATTGAATGGTTTCATGGATTTCATGAGTACATGTACATAAAAAAGAAAAAAAATATTTTTAGGACATTTCTAGGAATCTATCACATACAGATTTGTAATTTCAAACACGTAGTTTATGGTATATATGAGACTGCTTGATGCTCCCCTATGCTTTTTTTTGCATTAGGGTGGTGAACCAAGATTTTGATCAAACAAAAAGCAAAATAACACGTGTACGTATTTTGTTCTCTTATACTGCGTTACACTAGCCTAATGGTGTTTGTGTAATAGTTGTAAGAGTCTGGATTACATTACAATGATGTTTGTGCATGATTACCCGCAAGTGTGCTAGGCATATTAATTCAGTCCATGGGGGAACCGTGGCACTACCACCATATACCACCATCAATGCCCGTGCTTGCACATGGCTCAATGTCGAAGTACGAGATGCATGTTGAAACACTTCAGCAGGTTTGTCATGACTAACTGCACTCTCGGTTGTAGATGAGCCCTAAAGACTATATACCTAGGGGCAGATTCATCAAAATATGAGATTAGAGCTCAACACAGAAAAATTCACCCACTCTATTTATTCCTATTTATTCCTATGGGAATTTTAGAAGTGAATTTTTCAATGGGTGAAAGTTAGGGCTAACCATTTGATAAATATGCTTCAAAAAATCCCATAGGAATGAATTCTTCTGTGGTAAACTCTTTTTTGATAAATCTCATACTATATTGTAGATAAGAAGTTTATGGTGGCCTTACAATTCATCTTATTCAGGTGGTGATAAACTCATCATCCTTCCTAGTGAAACCACAAAGGAATACAGTATAAAATATAATTATTGTGTAGTCTGTCAATTTTAACTTTTTCTTTGTACACGTTATGTTCCTTATCTTAGACATTACCATTCACGTTTTCACTCTCTATTTACTATTCTCATCTCTTTTAAATACTACTTCTAAATAGGTTTCTAAATACACAAATGTGAATAATAAACTATATTTCTTTTGCGGTCTAAAATGTTCTTACCTGAGTTCAGTCTGTGAATACCTTTAGCTGTGTTCTTGCTCTGGGTAAGAGTCAATAAGTCTTGTTTGAGCTGTTGCCCCATGGGCAAAATAGATTTTCAGAATTACATTAGTTATGTTTAAGTAGTGGGCTTGAAGGGAGGAACATTTTAGCTCACATCTGGGAATCTCTGTTTATTTGAATCATAAGGTCAAGTTGTGCAACATTATTCATTGTGAAATTAAGAAAACCTAGTTAATGTGTGGAACAGATCAGAGCTGAACAGATAATACTCTGATACCTGGAAGCTTTAATTAATTTATCGGACATAAGAATTTGTATGAATAAAAGTGGCTAAGTGAAGAGCATCCAGAACTATTTGGTCAGATCACCTGGGTTCCACATTGTGTTGATGCACTCCTTGTGCGGTGGAATTTTCAAACCTGCCCGACTGGCTGATTCTGCCCAATCTCATGGAGTATAACATGATATAATGACTTTTTATTTTATAGGTAATGTTTTTATAGTTTTAACAAACAAGCCAAATCAACCCAAAACAAAAAAAAATAGTAAACATTTATCGGTTGTGATCAGTTACAATAGTTTTGATTTGTGTTGGCGCAAATACAATATTTTGCTTAACACAAATTGTCATCACAAATGGCTGTTAGTACCTAGGCGGAGATGGAAATTTAAACACACATAAGTGTAGGTCATGTGTGCCCCAGGGAGTCTGCATCACATCAGGTCCCATATCAAATACAAAGGGGGGTTGTGGGAGCACTCCCAATGCTAAGTAAAAATGTATTTAAGTATAAGGGAAGTGCTACCGACATGGCCAAATAGGTCAGTGCACATTCCCTGGGCCCCTGTCCAAGTAATTCAGTATATATGCAAGTGCATGTGCTCACAAAGACAGGGTTTTTTTTAGTTACAAAGTTATGATCATAAAATTGATAAGCCATCATACCACGTCAAGGTAAACCCCACATGGTGGTCCCTAACTTGTTTACCTCTGGTCATAGTATAAAGGATCTTGTGCCTCTCTGCATAGTAGCATTAGTTGAAGTAAAAGTCTGCTGAACCTTGGTTTCAGGCTGAGAGCTAGATCCTCGCCCACTGCTAACTTGCAGCTTTTAAGAGAGAGTAATTCCCCAAACCAATGCCCTTTAATACTTTAATACATTTTTACTTAGCATTAGGAGAGCTCCCACAACCCCTTTTGTATTTCACATCAGCCCCCCCCACAACTTGTTAAATGTGTCTGATGCCCCCTTTGTTTCATACGTCAGTTTGATTAGTGGGAGAGCTTCATCTAGCAACTATCTCCAGAAGGGTATGGTCAGGAGGGTATTCCCCATCCAGTGCATTATCACTGCCATTTTGCTGTAGAACATGAGGGAGCGCAGCTGAATTCTGGCCACATTGGTAGGTATTAAATTATCGATCATTCCCAGTAGGCACGCCACTGGGTTGACTGTGGTGTGCCCAGTTTGGTGGCTAGAGTCTCCATTGGGGGGACAGGACCAGATCATGTGAATAAAGTTGGCACCTGTGGCAACTGGTGAAGAACCTTGTATTGTATAAGTCTGTCCCTTATCAAAAGGCACCCTCGCCTAATGGTTTTTAAAAAATTGTGGTGAGCACAACTTTACCTTGTTTGTTATAGTTTTTAGAGGAGCAGTGGCCAGCTCCTTGTTGTAGCTCCCACCCTTCCCAGCTATAGTCAGGTGATCCCACTGGTGGCTAATAAAAGGGCAATCAAGTTTGGGAGTTTTACTTTGAAAGCAGCAAGTAAGTTGCAGGTAAAAAGTAGTCCCTTTGTAAAATGTATTATGAAGCAATAGAACTCTTAATGAATCAGATGCAATTTGAATGTAGGACTGGCCAGATATAGGATGACTTTGATGTATTTGGCCAGCTTAAATATATTGCAATATATGGACAAACAATCCCTGTTTTGTTCAAAGGGTAAGGCATTTTTTAGTAGCAGTATGCACAAAATGTCTCAATGTTTTAAATATATTGATAATGGGTTGAGTGCAGAAGACCTCTTGTATTTGTCTATATGTATTTTGTGGTCACCGCCTCATTGCACCCCAGCCTAATGGTTTTTAAAAATTAGTGGTGAGCACAACTTTCCCTTGTTTGTTATAGTTTATATAGGAGCAGTGGCCAGCTCCTTGTTGTAGCTCCCACCCTTCCCAGTTACAGTCGGGTGATCCCACTGGTGGCTAATAAAAGGACAACCAAGTTTAGGAGTTTTACTTTAAAAACAGCAAATACGTTGCAGGTAAAACTTCATCCCTTTGTAAAATGTATAATGAAGCAATAGAATTCTTAAAAAATCAGATGCAATTTGAGTGTAGGACTGGCCAGATATGGGATGACTTTGACGTAGTTGGCCAGCTTAAATATATTGCAATATATGGACAAACAATCCCTGTTTTGTTTAAAGGGTAAGGCATTTTTAAGTAGCTGTATGCACAAAATGTCTCAATGTTTTAAATATATTGATAATGGGTTGAGTGCAGAGGACCTCTTGTATTTGTCTATATGGGGTTTGACAGTTACCATGATGTTCTGGTATACTCTGGACAATAGCTTAGTGGGAGAGGGGTGGTAGAGAGTTCCAGGTTGACCGTGGCCATTGCTGGAGTGAGGGTGTGACAGCTTCTTGAGGCCTAGGCATGGCCAGTTTACAAAGTCAGGTAGGCCATACCAGTGAAGGAGAAGTGAGTTGCCCCACAAGGGAAGATTGGGTGACAGATGTGGTACTGGGTGGACCAAAAGCTTTAACGCCATAGACCAAGCTTTGTGGCAAGGGGGTCTGGCAGGGTTGTCATATCAGAAGGGTGCCTGTAGGGGTAAGTACCGAGGCCCTCTATGGAATTTAAAATCAAGTTTTGGAGGGCCATATTGGAGGCAAGGTAATAAAAGTAGAAATGTGGCAAGGCCAGTCCCCCTTTGGTATTGGGAGCAGTTAGTCTTTCCCAGGAGATACGGGGAGTTTTGTTGGCTCAAATATATGGAAGTATAAGTTTAAGTTTCCTAAAAAAGAGACAGGGAATGAGAAATGGGGTGTTGTGGAATATGTATAGGAGTTTGGGTAAGTACACCATCTTCATGATATTCACTTTCCCCATTTTACTTTAGGGTTAAACCTAAAATCAGCCTTTGATTTATGCTTTTTAAATTGGTACATGACATCAAGTTATTTCCAAATCCAACTTATTAATGATTAATGGAGATTAACATTCCAACTAGTGTACATTTTATCAATGTACCTTGTACTATTGGACCTTTGATCTCAAACATCAGCATGCAAACTGCTTGCGGTGGTTTTAATGATCAGGGTTTATTATATTTGTATGTAATTTGTTTTATTCTAATCTTTTAAATAAAATGTAATGCATAATGGGCCAGATTCAGTTTGATGAGAAAAACTTAGCACTACTTCAGTTCCAGATTTTCTCATAGATCCAGAAGCAATTCAAAGAAAAAATGTATCACTGTTTATCACATCAAAACACATATTTAAGTCACATTTAAGTTTTTTTTCCCTTAAATTGAATCTTGCCTATAAATTTCATATGATATACCATAAAATAACAATTTCACATGGAACTGAATCTGTCCCAGTATATGCTATGGTTTTCAAATGCTTCAGTTACACTGTATTTTTTTTTATATAAAAATAGAAACTACAGTCAAACCCAAACTTTACGTTGTCCAAGATCTGGTGGAAAAATGTAAAATTCGGGTAAAAATAATAGCGAGGGGTTTGTAAAAATCATGGTTATTCTGTAATAACAATGGAAGCTACAAAAAAAGCTTAAAATGAAGTCACATTCACAGGGTGACATTTTAAGGAAAACGGGGCAACATTATGATGTAAAATGCGGGAAACATACTTAAAATGGGAGGTGCTCCAATTGGAATACATTAGAACATGTACAGACTATAAAAATAACATAAAATCCAGAAAAAATGTAAAATAAGGGTACTTAAAAACGGGGTTTGACTGTTGCTTTTGATTATGGTACGACTCACAAATAATTTGTACAATGTTCTCATATTTGTTTGGATTTTCCTAAACTGGTGCAATTTTCTTTCATAGTTTAAAATTGGTAGGTTTAATTGACTTCCAAAAAAAAGAATAATTTCTCTGAAGTGCTGCAGAATTTATTGATGCTGTTTAAATAATGGATAATATTAATAGTACTGCTTTGACAATACTTAAAAGGGTTGTTCACCTTCATAACTCTTCTTCAGTTCAGTTGTTTTCACAATATTCATAAGAAATAAAGACTTTTTTTCTTTTCCCGTTTAAAGTTTAATGTTCCTGCCTCTGGTGTTTCAGGCTGGCAGCTCAGTAATCGAGGTGCATATTGTGAACTGATACAATTTGCTACATAAATTGATACATTTCTTAGCAGCATCGGTGGAATATTAGTAACTGTTGTATCAATTCTAACAGCTGCCTTTAATGAAATTCATGGATTCTGCCAGAAATAGATATACAATGATGTAAAGCACTGCATTCTCTTATAAATAATGAATAATGTTCTCTGCACCCCATTATTACATTAAGGGATAGGACCCCAACAGAGCAGAACATCACCAACCAGGAGTATCAGACTCTGTGTCATATTAGATGTAATGAGGTGGTATAAGCATTAAAAAGTAGAGCTAGAGGTGGACCTAGGGCCAATGCTCCAGTGAAATTCTATTATAACATGAACAAACAACACAAAATAAAGTGGGCTTCAGAAAGCAAAATAAAATATTGAAAATAAAGATAAAATGGGTCATTTATGTTGTGGAAGACATACATTTTTCCACTGTATTTGAATTGACTCAGACTTGAGGCCACCCCTATGAAGAAAAATGCTGCCTGCATTTGGAAACACTGTATTGAGGAGGGGTGGGAGTGAGGAGGCTCATAGGCATTATCCCCCTAACCTTTTCCTAACTTGCACATCATTCAGCTTGTGTTCATAGTAAATTAACCCTATATTATACTTCTTTCAAGTGTTTGGTACTCTGGTAACTGACAGCAGCCTAGAACATGTGCTGTGAATCACCACAAAAGAACATGAGGAGATACTCAGAGCATATGTGGAGGCATGGATCTTCACTGTTACTTGTCTAAAACTTCAGGTGTAACTGTAAGGCCCAAAGGCCTCAGAGGTAGTGAGGACCAAGGGAGGAGATAACAATGTCCAAGTTCGCGGTACAGATAAGGATGAGACGAAAGAATGGTCAAACAGGCAACAAGATCAGTCCAGGCAGAAGAGGTTCAAGGTCGAGGAATTCAGGCAAAGGTCGGTACACGTATAACAAGGATTTCACAAGATCACACCCAGGAGTAGCAAGCTAAAACCTATAATTGGGCACAGGTGAATTCCCAGAGCTCCTTAATATAGTCCCAGATTTGGCGCCAATTTGGACGCATCGGCGTCATAACGTGTGCGCGGACGCGCTGGCGTCAGCGACCGACGCGCTGACGTGTGCGACTGACGCCGGCGCCAATTATTGACGCCGACGTCCATTCCATCGCCGGCGACCAATCAAAGTGCGGGAAGAGGTCGTCATCATCCGGCTGCGTCCGTGAGGAACCAGGGAGCCGCCATCTTGGACGCCATCTTGGCCACCATTTTGTAAACCGATTTCGGACTCCATTACAGTACCCCCCTCCCTTGGGGGGGCCTCAGGACCACCTGGGTTAGAAGGAAACTGCCGATTAAATTTTCGGACCAGGAGAGGAGCATGGACATCCGAACTTCTTACCCAGGAGCACTCCTCAGGGCCGAACCCCTTCCACTCAATGAGGTATTGTAGGGTACCCCTCGAAACCCGGGAGTCCAGGATTCTTTTCACCTCAAATTCCTGATGACCGTCCACCATGACAGGAGCTGAGGAGGAAGAAGAAGAAGATTTACCTGCAGGTTTGAGCAAGGAGACATGGAAGGCGTTCGGAATCCGCATTTCCGGGGGAAGTTGTAAACGGACCGCCACCGGATTGATGATCTCAGAGATGGAGAAGGGACCTATAAACTTGGGACCAAGTTTAGGAGAGGGGACTTTGAGACGAATGTTCCGTGTAGACAGCCAAACCTTGTCACCGGGTGCATACGGAGGGGAAGGAATTCTTCTCTGATCGGCGAATTTCTTCTGGACCAAGGAACTTTTCTCCAGATTGACGACAGTGGCGTGCCAGATGGCCGACATGTGGGCAGCTTGGTCATTGGCGGCAGGGACATTGGTGTGTAATAAGTCCTGAGGAAAAGCCAAAGGATTAAGACCATACATACAGAAAAACTGAGATTTTCCAGAAGAAACATGTAAGGCATTATTATGTGCGAATTCAGCCCACGGAAGCAGATCAGCCCAATCGTCCTGGCACAAAGATACATGGCATCGGAGGAATTGTTCAAGGGCCTGATTAACCCTCTCTGCCGCTCCATTAGACTGTGGGTGATAAGAAGAGGAAAACTGAAGAGAAACACCAAGGGCTTTACACAGGAACCTCCAAAACTTGGAAACGAATTGCGATCCACGGTCAGAGACAATTTCGGCAGGGAAACCGTGGAGGCGAAAAATGTGTTTTTTTTATAACTCTTTATTTAAGTTGTTTTATGAGTTTTACACAAATAATAAGTAAGACATAATAAAAGACATAAGAAAACAGAAAGAAAAAAAAAACAAAAAAAAACAAAGGAAAAAAGAAAAAAAAAAATTACACAGTTGAGAAACTGAAGTATGCATAGTTGTGGATATGATTGACTAAATACAACGCAATGTCATAGCTTTATAAGGTTTCACAAGGTGCAGACCCATCCTACAGCAGAGTTTGGAGTGTAATATCCGGGCAAACCAGTCAAAAAGGGTTATCAATTTTGGAGGTGGAGGCCTACAGAATCCCAGAATAAATGGAACGGAGAGGAAATAGCCGCAGATCAACCCTACTCGAGGAACGCAATTGTGTCCATTCTCTACAGCTACAAACCACAAATGTAGTAAGGGCGCTCTGGGCCCCAAACCTCCTAAAAGTTGAAGCAACTAAGTTGTAGCGCAAATGTTGGGAAAATGGTATATCCAGTTTGTCCATATCTTATCGTAAGCCGACTTGCTGTGGCTATGTATAGCCGACATATATTCCATTCTACGGATATCTTCCACCTCGAAAAATGTGTTTAATTAACAGTGAGGAAAGTTCAGGAGCAGAGGGGAGTTTCCGAAGAGGAGTAAAATGTGCCACTTTGCTGAATCTATCAATCACCACCCAAATAACTGTGTAACCAGAGGAATTAGGGAGATCCACAATGAACAGTCCATAGATAGATGAGTCCATGGGCGGGAAGGAATAGGTAGTGGTAGGAGTAACCCCTTAGGAGGGGAATGTCCAGACTTGGATACAGCACACACAGAGCAAGAAGAAACAAAGTCTTTGACATCTTTTCTTAGAGAAGGCCACCATACAAGACGAGACAGGAGTTCAGTGGTCTTTCTGATTCCCGGATGACCGGCCTGCTTGGAGCTGTGGGACTGAACCAAAATGGAATGACGAAGTTCAGGAGGGACAAAGGCAACACCAACAGGAGTTCCAACAGGAGCAGAAGATTGAACAGACAATAATTGAGAGGCCAAAGAGGGAAATAGAGCAGCGATGATCTTAGTAGGAGGCACAACGGATTCCGGTTCTGCAGAATTGAGATCTTCGAGAAGAAAGCTTCTGGAAAGAGCGTCCGCCTTCTTGTTCCTAGCACCAGGCCGAAAGGTTAAAATAAAATTAAAGCGAGAGAAGAATAGTGCCCACCTAGCTTGACGAGGATTGAGGCGTTTGAGTGTCTGAATATACTCTAGATTTTTATGGTCTGTATAGATGGTCACAGGAACAGAAGAACCTTCCAGCAAATGTCTCCATTCTTCTAAAGCAAGCTTGACGGCCAGTAACTCACGATTTCCCACATCATAATTTTGTTCAGAAGAGGTGAATTTTTTCGAAAAGAAGGCACAGGGATGTAGTTTTCCATCAGAAGACGCTCTTTGAGACAAAATTGCTCCAGCACCGACATCTGAAGCATCCACTTCAATGAAGAATGGTTGGAGAGGTTCTGGGTGTCTGAGAATGGGAGCGGAAGAAAAAGAAGTTTTAAGAGTCTTGAATGCCTCCAAAGCTAAAGGTGGCCAATGCTGAGGCTTACCCCCTTTTCGGATGAGGGAAAGAATGGGAGCAACCTTGGATGAAAACCCCTTAATGAATTGTCTATAATAGTTGGCGAAGCCAATGAATCTTTGGATAGCTTTAACACTGGTGGGGAGAGGCCAGTCCTGGATAGCGGAAATTTTAGCAGGATCCATTCTGAAGCCCTGTTGAGAAATGATGTAACCAAGGAAGGAGATGGACGAAACCTCAAAGGAACACTTCTCCAACTTTGCGAATAAATTATTTCTCCGTAGACGGGAAAGGACTTCTTGGACTTGAAGACAGTGCTCAGCAAGGTTCTTGGAAAAAATAAGAATATCGTCCAAGTACACCACCACGTATTGGCCCAACAAATCTCTGAAAATGTCATTTACAAATTCTTGAAAGACCGCGGGGGCGTTACAGAGGCCGAATGGCATCACAAGATACTCGTAATGCCCGTCACGAGTGTTAAATGCGGTCTTCCACTCGTCTCCTTCTCTGACCCGGATTAAATTGTAAGCCCCACGAAGATCTAACTTGGTGAAAAGACAAGCCCCCTTGAGTTGGTCAAACAGTTCAGAGATGAGGGGAAGGGGATAACGGTTTTTAATTGTAATTTTGTTTAAACCACTATAGTCAATGCAGGGCCGCAAACCTCCATCTTTTTTTTTCTACAAAGAAGAAGCCGGCTCCAGCCGGGGAAGAAGAAGGACGAATAAAACCTCTTTGCAGATTCTCTTGGATGTATTCCTTCATGGCACGGGTTTCAGAAGGGGAAAGCGGATAGGTGCGGCCCCTGGGAGGCATGGTCCCAGGACGAAGTTCGACGGGGCAATCATAGGGGCGATGGGGAGGCAGAACTTCGGCCGACTTTTTATTGAAGACATCAGAAAAGGCTTGATAAACAGAGGGCAGAGAAGAATTTGGAGACACAGATGAAACTTTAATGATGGATTTGGTGGGTAAACAATTTTGTTGGCAGAAAGGACTCCAACGGGAGATTTGAGACAAAGCCCAGTCTATTACTGGGTTGTGGGTATTCAACCAGGGCAAACCAAGCACAATGGGAGTGGAAGGACAGTCAATTTAAAAAAAAAAGACAATCTTTCGAGATGCATGGTTCCCACAATAACAGAAAGTTCATCGGTGGAGTGAGAAATAATAGCAGAAGACAACGGTCGATCATCAATCGCCAATGCACGAAGGGGAACAGCCAGAGATTGCAGGGGAATGGAGTGACTTTCAGCGAAGACTTTATCCATGAAATTCCCAGCTGCGCCGGAATCAAGGAAGGCTTCGGAAGAAATCATCTGGGTTCCAAAACGAATCTGCACAGGAAGGAGGAAGCGTTGAGCAGAAGAATGGGGAGAAGGACCAATTCCACCCAGGTAAGTCTCCCCAGTCTTACCTAGGTGTTGGCGTTTCCCGGCTTCACTGGGCACTCATAGGCGAAGTGGGATTTTCCACCACAGTAGAGGCAAAGTCCAGCAGCCCTTCTTCGAAGCTTTTCCTGTTCGGTAAGACGGGCCCGTCCGATCTGCATAGGTTCTTCCGTAGGCAGGGAAGAAGAAGCAGAAGCCGCAGAAGTTGGAGAAGGCAAAGTGGAAGCCGGATTGGGAAGGAAGGGTCTTTGAAAACGAGGAGCCAGAGTAGGTTGGAACCTGTGGAATCTCTTGGTCGGGGAGCGCTCTCTGTCGAGCTCAGCTTGAAACTCCCTCTGCCGAGTATCGACCTTTATGGCCAAGGCGACTAGATCTTCCCAGCGGGATGGAATTTCCCTGGACACCAGATCATTCTTTATACGTATCGCCAGACCGTTGTAAAAGGCAGCGTGATACCCGTCATTATTCCATGAAGTTTCTGCAACCAGGGTGCGAAATTCGATGGCGTACTCCGAGACAGGGCGAGTTCCCTGTTGAAGATGGAACAGGCGTGCGGAAGCAGCTGTGGCACGACCCGGAGCATCAAACACAACACGAAGTTCGCGAACAAAGGACCTGGCATTGTCAATAATAGGATCTTCCTTTTCCCATAGCGGTGAAGCCCACTCCAATGCCTTCCCTTGCAGGTGGGAGAATATGAAGCCCACCTTGGCACGTTCGGAGACGAATTGGCTGGGTGAGAGTGCAAAGTGGACCTCGCACTGGTTGATAAACCCGCGGCAAGCTTCGGGGTCACCACTGTAGAGTGGGGGAGCCGGAATGCGGGGCTCGGAGACCTGGAGTGGAGCCACGGGTACAGGTACAGGAACAGGATCAGCAGGTGTTAGGGCCGACAACTTTGCCAGTACTGTTTCCAGGGCCTGACAAAAATGAGACTGCTGTACCTCATAGGACTGCATCCGAGAAGCCAGACCACGAAGCGCTCCACCGACATCAGGTGGCGCTGGGTGTTCCTCCGAAGGGTCCATGGCCCAATTATAATGTAAGGCAAAGGTCGGTACACGTATAACAAGGATTTCACAAGATCACACCCAGAGTAGCAAGCTAAAACCTATAATTGGGCACAGGTGAATTCCCAGAGCTCCTTAATATAGTCCCAGATTTGGCGCCAATTTGGACGCATCGGCGTCATAACGTGTGCGCGGACGCGCTGGCGTCAGCGACCGACGCGCTGACGTGTGCGACTGACGCCGGCGCCAATTTTTGACGCCGACGTCCATTCCGTCGCCGGCGACCAATCAAAGTGCGGGAAGAGGTCGTCATCATCCGGCTGCGTCCGTGAGGAACCAGGGAGCCGCCATCTTGGACGCCATCTTGGCCACCATTTTGTAAACCGATTTCGGACTCCATTACAGTAACATGCTTAGATTAAAGGGGTGATTTACTTAACCCAGAGGCACAAGTGCTAGAGCACAGGTGTCCTTTAGGGGCATATTTATTAAGGGTTAAATTTAAAGTTTATGGGAGTTGATAAAAAAAACCATAAACTCGAAATTCGGAAAAAAAGTGACCAATCGAAATGTAGTAAAAAAAATAAAAATTTTTTTTTTTTTTTTTTAATTCAGGTGAATATGATCGACCCGCAAACTAGAATCAAATTTGATCGAATTAAGTTAAAAAAAATTTACATTTTTTCAAGACTCCACCAAATGACACCAATTTGATTCTAGGAGGTCCCCCATAGGCTAAAGCACTAATTCAGGAGGTTTTAGATGAATAGTCGAATTCAAATTCTTAAAGTGACAGTACATGATATTTAGAATTTTTTTTAAACTCGAATTACACTAAAATAAACTCGAAATTCAAATCTAAAATTAGAATTTTCAATTCAACCCTTGATAATTCTGCCCCTGTTCATCTAGGCAGAACATGCACCCTTGGGTCTACTGCCCCTGGGTCAAAATTCAGCGCAGAGATAGTACATGATAAATTTTGAATTTTTTTTAAACTCGAATTGGATTTGGACTATTCCCTAGTCCAATTACACATAATAAACTTGAAATTCAAATCAAAAAATTCGAATTTTCAATTCGACCCTTGATAAATCTGCCCCTTAGTGTTCATCTAGGCAGAACATGCACCCTTGGGTTTACTGCCCCTGGGTCAAAATTCAGCGCAGAGAGGTCAGGAGGTATGCAGGTGGTAGGATCCTGATTTGGGCTGTACCTTGAAACTCCCTACCATGTGCAAGTTAGGGTGCTGGTTGGGGGGACATCTACATGCCTCCCCCTGGCCAACCCACTTGGATCGATTGCTGCCCAACCCAGGTCTTGGCTTTCTGAAAAGAATTGCAGAGGCCTGGTGAAGTACAGGTAAGGTGTGCCTTTTTGCAGATTGCATTCTTTTTTTTGCACTTTGCACACATGCACAAGCTTTCTAAATGACTCCTTAATTCTTTGGTAATCTTTAGTTCTCCTAAAAGAGAAGCCTCTATGAATATTTAAAAGGGGCAATTCCCCCATATATTACCTTTAGAATGATGTGCACAGTGATATTGTGAGACAATTTGCAGTTTTTTAATTTTTGTGCTCCAATTTAAACTACCAACCAGGCAGTAAATTGAATGAGATTCAATGAGAATCAGAGAAAAATGGGAGGAGACTGGTGGGAAAACAGTTACTGCAGAAGAAGGCCTTAAATTAACAAGAGGAGCATGCGTACATTGAGATTGTGTGTCATGGTCAGTTGATGTAGCAGTGCACACTTTTGTGCGTGTAATCTAATTACCTGAGACACCGGACACTGTTTTTTTCTGACAGGAGCTGTTTCAAATTTGGACTATTGCATAAAAGTGAACATGCCCTTAAAAAATTATCACTTGGATCAAATCCTTATATCAAAACTGACTAAGTAAACTGAACAATATTGTAACTTACACTTACTTGTTTTTGTTGCAATTACAAATGTTATTTTTGATGTGATCCCAGTTTTTTTGTTGTTGTTCATGTTTTTTTCCACAGTTTCTTTAACCTGCATAAATACCATCAAAATGCATTCTCAAAAATGAGCTGCTTAGTTGTAGTATTGACATAGAAAAATGAACTAAATAATGGTTGTGCCCTCTAATCATCCCTATTTTTATCCTGCCCTTTATTGAATATAACAAGCAACAACCATGGCATTACAGATCTTGAGGCCTATGCCAATAACTTATTTTCTTTATCACTAATTCTTTTATATCCCTGCCTTACCTTAACAGATAACAAGATTGTTGCAGCAGAATTAATAGTGTCAGATATGGGAAAGAGGAGATTGGGCAGCATGGGGAGGGAGCTCCTCCTGGGATGCAATATTACTAAAGTGCAGGAGAGGCTGAACCAACTGCAGGTTCACCTTAGTTTGTCAGTGAGTATTAGTCAGGAAAGGACTTCACTCTCCTTGCAATTTAGGATCTGTTCCAATAGGCCTTCATCCCTCAGATAGGGACTTGGAATAATTTCATAGGAACCAGAAGGTTCATTAGTCAGGCCCATCAGAGTAGGTTAGAGCCCCAGGTCAGTTGCCTCTCATTAGCAAATGACCCAGAGGGTTAGAAGAGAGGAGCCAGGACTATAAACTGGACACTTCAATCCCTATGAACACTGGATGGATATCCATTAACGGATGTACGATGTACTGATGTACTGGATTTCATGGATGTAACACTACGGATTACAGATAGGTGTGCACCAAAGTAAAGTATACACAACAAGCAGGTCTGAACTCTCAGTTGTATGTGGTGCATCAGAATGATAATAAATCATGTTATTTTATTGCTTTGTTTTTATCGACATTCTTTGTATTTGTTATGGATCTAATTTACCTGTTCTAGTAAAAGAGAGTTCTTCATTCACTCTTATTATAAATACTGTAAGTGTGGCATCTTTATTTTCTACCCGGTTGTTAAAGGAACACATACCTTATCCAGAAGAAAACAGATGATTTTTTTCTTTACATTTCTTCTTAAAGCTTAAAGGGTAAAGCTTTACAAGTTGGAGTGGCATTGGAAAAATGAGCATGCCTTATTTTTCACCAAGCTTCCTTTAAATTGTGTGGCGTCAGCGCTGCAATAGCTTTAGGGAAATAAGCAGTATGATAATATATGGTGTAGTATGTTATTACCCTTTTTGGGATAGTTTAGCCCAATTACCAAAATCTCACTCAGACAAGAAGTACATCCACATCACGTCAGTTAAATATGTACTCACAGATGTTTAAACTATTTTCAAGCAGTCTGATTTGGTCTCAGTTTGCATATGTTCCCTCACACCGCCACTTTAAAAATGGAGTAGTGACATAGTGTAAAACCGTTTTCATTCCGTTAAAAATATATATAAAATAAATTCACTCAGAAGTGTGATATAGTTACGAGTTAGTTATGAGGATGTTGGGAGAACGACGAAACGCGTCACGCTAAGCGAGACACAAGGACCCGACGTCATCACCAAGCACCCGAGAGAACACACGCGGAGAAATAGCACCACTGGTCGGAGCATAACCGCAAGGTAGTGCTGGTGGAATAGAGACTGGGGAACTTTGACACTCGTAACTATATCACACTTGTGAGTGAATTTCTTTTATATATATTTATAACGGTTTTACGCTATGTCACTACTCAATTTTTAAAGCGGCGTGAGGGAACATATGCAAACTGAGACCAAATCAGACTGCTTGAAAATAGTTTAAACGTCTGTGAGTACATATTTAACTGCACGTGGTAAACTGTCTGTAAGTGAATTGGAAGACACACGAACGTGATGTGGATGTACTTCTTGTCTAAGTGACATTTGGGTAATTGGGCTAAACTATCCCAAAAAGGGTAATAACATACTACACCATATATTACCATACTGCTTATTTCCCTAAAGCTATTGCAGCGCTGACTCTACACAATTTAAAGGAAGCTTGGTGAGGGGAGCAAGTTTATTGGGAGCCGGCAAAAGAAGGGAAACCTCGGAAATCTTCAGGTACACATACAGACTGGAAGTGAGAGAGACTTCACAAGTGGAAAAGAGACTGATTCGGCTAGTGGCAAGCCAGGAAACCGGTTTCAAGGAGGAGGTGCCCTGAGGTCGGAGACCCAGCTGTTGGCACACCGGCAGCATAGTGGTTATGCTGGTTTTCAAGTCCAGTCTGGCATATTTCACCAGAGTTCATCCCCAGCAGTTCCACACAGGATGCCCTACTACAGGAATGTTATCTTTGGGGGAGAAATACCATACCTGCTTTTCTCTTTGTTTAGCATGATCTCTTCCATAGACACCATTGGGCTGGGTTGGGAAAAGCAGGTATGGTCTTTCTCGCCCCGAAAATAACATTACTCTCTTTTTTCACTTAGTTAGGACTGATGCATGGACACTGCCTTAACGGGCGCATCAGCTTATGCATACTTTGTACAAACTTCGTAACTAGAAAGTGTCTCTTTTTACTACATGTTACAGTTTAGCAAAAATAGTTTTTCCCAGGGGGCTATATATCGGAGAGCTGGGGTTAAATTATGCAGTATGTATATCAAACCTCACCCATGTGCACCCAATAAAAAGCAATGAGCATCATTTCAGTGTGTTTTTTAATCCTATATATACAGTGGTGTGAAAAACTATTTGCCCCCTTCCTGATTTCTTATTCTTTTGCTTGTTTGTCACACTTAAATGTTTCTGCTCATCAAAAACCGTTAACTATTAGTCAAAGATAACATAATTGAACACAAAATGCAGTTTTTAAATGAAGGTTTACGTTATGAAGGGAGAAAAAAAACTCCAAATCTACATGGGCCTGTGTGAAAAAGTGATTGCCCCCCTTGTTAAAAAAAACTTAACTGTGGTTTATCACACCTGAGTTCAATTTCAAAGGTTATAAAGCCATTTCTAAAGCTTTGGGACTCCAGCGAACCACAGTGAGAGCCATTATCCACAAATGGCAAAAACATGGAACAGTGGTGAACCTTCCCAGGAGTGGCCGGCCGACCAAAATTACCCCAAGAGCGCAGAGACAACTCATCCGAGAGGCCACAAAAGACCCCAGGACAACATCTAAAGAACTGCAGGCCTCACTTGCCTCAATTAAGGTCAGTGTTCACGACTCCACCATAAGAAAGAGACTGGGCAAAAACGGCCTGCATGGCAGATTTCCAAGGCGCAAACCACTTTTAAGCAAAAAGAACATTAAGGCTCGTCTCAATTTTGCTAAAAAACATCTCAATGATTGCCAAGACTTTTGGGAAAATACCTTGTGGACCGACGAGACAAAAGTTGAACTTTTTGGAAGGTGCGCGTCCCGTTACATCTGGCGTAAAAGTAACACAGCATTTCAGAAAAAGAACATCATACCAACAGTAAAATATGGTGGTGGTAGTGTGATGGTCTGGGGTTGTTTTGCTGCTTCAGGACCTGAAAGACTTGCTGTGATAGATGGAACCATGAATTCTACTGTCTACCAAAAAATCCTGAAGGAGAATGTCCGGCCATCTGTTCGTCAACTCAAGCTGAAGCGATCTTGGGTGCTGCAGCAGGACAATGACCCAAAACACACCAGCAAATCCACCTCTGAATGGCTTAAGAAAAACAAAATGAAGACTTTGGAGTTGCCTAGTCAAAGTCCTGACCTGAATCCTATTGAGATGTTGTGGCATGACCTTAAAAAGGCGGTTCATGCTAGAAAACCCTCAAATAAAGCTGAATTACAACAATTCTGCAAAGATGAGTGGGCCAAAATTCCTCCAGAGCGCTGTAAAAGCAAGTTATCGCAAACGCTTGATTGCAGTTATTGCTGCTAAGGGTGGCCCAACCAGTTATTAGGTTCAGGGGGAATTACTTTTTCACACAGGTTTGGATTTCTTTTCTCCCTAAATAATAAAAACCCTCATTTAAAAACTGCATTTTGTGTTTACTTGTGTTATCTTTGACTAATAGTTAAATGTGTTTGATGATCAGAAACATTTTGTGTGACAAACATGCAAAAGAATAAGAAATCAGGAAGGGGGCAAATAGTTTTTCACACCACTGTATATATACAATATATATATACAATATATATATATATATATATATATATATATATATATATATAATGAACTTGCAGTGGCTGACACAAGTTATAGCACTAAAATGGTTAATCAAAGGACCTCGAGCCTCATAGAAAATTATGAAGTAAGCAGGGCCTTGAACAGAGGGATTGGCAAAATCTTATGCAATGTTGCACATAAACAAAAATCTAGGGGGGGGTGGTGGAAGCACTCTTAAGGCTAATACAAAATATATTTAAGTATAATGGAAGTGCTACTTACAATGCACTTCCCTGGGCCCCTGTCTCATAAGTAATTCAATATAAATGCAAATGCATATGTTTACAAAACAGGGGTTTTTAGTTACAAAGTTATGATCATAAAGTTGAAAAGCCACCATACCACGTCAAGGTAAACCCCATATGGCGGTCCCTAACTTACTTAACTAAGGTCACAATATAAAAAGATACTTCTCTGCATAATAGTATTACTTGTACACAATGTGTGTTGTGCATTGGTTTCAATCTGAAAGCTAAATCCTCCCCCGCCAGCAAGGGCTTTTAAGAGAGAGAGATTGCTCAAACCAACGCCCATATTTAAAAGCATAGGACCACCATTAGTATAAAGGGGTGGGTATGGGGTGCTATTAAAAAAACACACTGAGCTGAGCCACAGCTTCAGGCGAACATGCAAAAATCTAGGAGAGGGAGAGGGAGAGGGAGAGGGAGAGGGAGAGGGAGAGGGAGAGGGAGAGGGAGAGGGGGGGGGGGTGGTGGAAGCACTCTTAAGGCTAATACAAAATATATTTAAGTATAATGGAAGTGCTACTTAAAATGCACTTCCCTGGGCCCTTGTCTCATAAGTAATTCAATATAAATGCAAATGCATATGTTTACAAAACAGGGGTTTTTAGTTACAAAGTTATGATCATAAATGCATTTGCATTTATATTGAATTACTTATGAGACAGGGGCCCAGGGAAGTGCATGGTAAGTAGCACTTCCATTATACTTAAATATATTTTGTATTAGCCTTAAGAGTGCTTCCACCACCCCCCCTAGATTTTTGTATGTTTCACCTGAAGCTGTGGCTCAGCTCAGTGTGGTTTTTTAATAGCACCCCATACCCACCCCTTTATACTAATGGTGGTCCTATGCTTTTAAATATGGGCGTTGGTTTGAGCAATCTCTCGCTCTTAAAAGCCCTTGCTGGCAGGGGAGGATTTAGCTTTCAGATTGAAACCAATGCATAACACACATTGTGTGCAGGTAATGCTATTATGCAGAGAAGTATCTTTTTATATTGTGACCTGAGTTAAGTAAGTTAGGGACCGCCATATGGGGTTTACCTTGACGTAGTATGGTGGCTTTTCAACTTTATGATCATAACTTTGTAACTAAAAACCCCTGTTTTGTAAACATGCATTTGCATTTATATTGAATTACTTATGAGACAGGGGCCCAGGGAAGTGCATTGTAAGTAGCACTTCCATTATATTTAAATATATTTTGTATTAGCCTTAAGAGTGCTTCCACCACCCCCCCTAGATTGTTGCACATAAACAACTGCTTTCAAAATTAAAATCTAGTAATAATGTTTTTTGTACTTTGTTAGAAAACTATCTTAAGAATTGTGTATAGAGGATGATAGATCAGCTTTGAATAGGGAACTTAGTGAGTTTTTAATGGGGTTCTTTATTAGTCAACAAATATAAGTCAACAAAGAAGGGTTTGGTAAGCACCGTATATACTCGAGTAGTATAAGCCAAATTTTTCAGCACCCAAAATGTGCTGGAAAAGTCTACCTCGGCTTATACTCGAGTCAGTACAAGCGAGCGATAAAGCAAATGCACAGAATCTAATAAGTAAGCACGATTTTTTACCTGCCCACATCACGTCCCCCCCCCCTCCCTAGTCCCCACATCACGTCCCCCCCCCCTCCCTAGTCCCAACATCACGTCCCCCCCCCTCCCTAGTCCCCACATCACTGGATATAGAAGGAGAGAGACAGAGCTGACCGTCCCTGCCTGTGTCCCCTCCCATATTCTTCCCTACTCAGTGCGTGAATGGCAGGCTCAGAGGCATGGGCGATCGCATTTATGAGCAGGGGAAGGTGCCTTGCACCTCCCTCACTAGCTTCTCTGTCAGCAATAAGGACGTGCCTTTATTGTAAATCATACGTCCCCTGGAGCCGGCAGGGCCTTCCTGCTTCCTTTCTCAACGCTCTGCCAGTATCCATGTGGTGAACTCCCTTTCTGTCACATCAGAGAAAGCACAACTAAAACTAACAGTGGATGTGAATTTGAGGTAGCGAATGCTTGAGAGATGAGTGCCTGGGCTATAATATGAACTACAACTCCCATCACTCTTAGAGTAAGAGCTTAGCAAGAAGTAACGGACAGGTAGCATGGAGATTGGGCAGCATGCCTGTGGGCTCAGATTTCTCTCTGCATCAGCAAATGGGGAGGGGGGCACAGTACTTTTACTCTGCTCTGCCATCCTGCAGCACTGATTCCTGATAGCACTATTTTCCCATCACACAAAAGTCATAGTACAGCAGAGCACATCTTAACATTACTGAAATGATTGCCTGTACTCTCCCCCCCCCCTTAGCTATCTGTATAACACCCCTTAGCTATCCGTTTAACAGAGCATTCTGTCCCAGTGGCTGCACAGATCCTCTCTGATCCCCAGTGAAAGCAGACGTGTATCAGAGAGCTCTCAGAGAACCAGAGGAATGGAGAGTGTCAGCCCAGGCCATGCAAGGCCTGGGCAGGCAAACCCCCAGCGTGAGGCCCAGGCCTTGGGGCCTACACTGGAAGGTGTGAGATCCACCAGGACGGTGCAGACAAGGAGTAAAGCAGCAGGGAGTGAAAGGAGCAGCAAGAAGGTCAAGATCTGTTTCCTTGGGAAGGATTTCTTCCACAGACATGGAGGATTTGGGAAAGGCAGCTGCCAGTGCTGTGAAAATGCCTGACAGGGAAGTAAAGTGTGTGATGAGTGAGAGGGAGGGAAGGAAGGAGATTGTTGGTAAAGAAAGACAAATGGAAAGTAAAGCAGAAATTGTATCTGTGACAAACATGGAGTGTTGTGTGCAAAATGTCAGTTCTGATATTTTTGTCTTAAAACATAAAATGGAAACCAGTCAGCTTTTTATTTCTCCTGATCTCTTTGCCTCTATGAAATCTGTGTCAGAGTTTGCGGGTGAAGAGGCAGCACAGAGCAAACCCAACAAACAATCAGGGACTGAATATGCAGCAGCTGCTTTGCACCATGCGGCCGACATGCAGTCTCCAGTGGCTGATTGTGGGGGAGGAATGGCTGCTTCTAAAACTTCCCCTGAGAGGCATCAAGCACCCCATGCTCTGGTAACAAAAACTGCCTCATGTGCGGGTGGTGTCTGGAGCTGGTGTGGAGTCAGGGGAGGCAGTGGGAACAAACTCCAGCAGCCATATTGCTACTCCCTCTGTAGAGATGTATAAGAGTCTCACAGGGAACAGCCATCTTGGTACTCCCACATCAGAGGGAAACAATTGTTCTGATATAAATGAACAACCCCAAGCAGAAAGCCTCTTAAAGGGACAGTATGCTGGTTCAAGTCACAACCAGGATCAAACACCTTCCACTGATGAACTGGTTGAATTAATAAAACTGGCAAATGAGCAGGAGCTGCAGAGGAAAAAATTTAAAGTTGAGCTGCAAAAAGCATTTTATAACTATTCAACTGCTAATGTGGAGAAGCAAGACTTTTATTTAGCAAAAGTCAACAAAATAAATGAAGCGTTCAGAACCTTAGAAAAACAGATTTTGCAGAATTATAAAAAAATTGGTCCCCTTTCTGAAGTCTATACAAACAGGAGAAGGTTTGAGGACTCTCGGCAAGCTCTTAAACAGCCGGCTAAATACAGGTCCATGAGGCAAATTGCATCTGCATCATCCACTTCTGATAGTGACAAGGAGACTAGAAGGATTGGCCAGCTGAAACCAAAGAAATCAGTTGTAGCTCAGATACATGCGCCCAATTTTATCTTCAGATTGGATGAGGCAAATAATATAGAAGATAAAATGGGAAAGAGAAGCCAATCTGCTCATAAGGAAGAGGAAAGCTTTGTTTTCTCAGAACAGGATTTTCCCTCCCTTCCCTCTACTTCCCAGAATGACTGTGCCCATCAGCCCTCAGCATCCAAGGAGACCTTCACTCAACCACCAGCCAATAATACAGAGACTTCTGCAGTTGTGCAGAGTGCCCCAATGTCCTTGGCACTGGGGCATGGGAAGCTGAGTGAGCAGGAATTGACGGCAGCTGCTGGTGTGGGAGAGTCTGGGAAGGATGGAGTGGATGGAGTGGAGGCTGGAGCAGACTGTGTGAATGCAAGTGATGTTATGGAGTGCGGTGGTGGAGACATCAGTGAAAGTGTTGCAAGGCAGTGTGTGGAATCTGTGCTTGGTGATGCTAATTCATTGGCCGATACAACCTGTTCCTTGTACCACCCCTTTAAGTACTGCTGCTTTAATTTCTATTTCATCTTCTTCTGCTGTACTCACCACCTCTTCTATGGCCTCAACCTTTCCCCAGCCCTTACAGTTTCTCCAATAACAACTTCCCCTTTAACTACTCCAGCTGTTTCTCAGAATCCTCTGCCTACAGTGCCCTTCGCACAGCCAAGTTCTGTCTCTGCACCTGTTTCTTCCTCTGTAAGAAGACCAAATGGTCAGCAGTCAATTCCTTCAGAAAGTGCAGGCAGCAGAAATGTGGCCCCACCACCTCCACCAAACGCTTGGAATAGGCCACTGAATAGGGTGAGGGTGCCTGGAGTGCAAAACAATATCACTAGGGATGTGATAGCCAAGGAGATGCTGCTTAAGCAAAGTACTTTAACACCTGCAGGCGTCAGGGCTTATATAAAGTTTTCTGACACAGAATATGACATTGTGTTCAAAACATCACAAGCCCTGGAATTTTTTTGGCAGGATTATGACAGCTTTAAACATTCAGGCCTGTGGGAAAGTTTTAGAGTCATCTCAATAACTAAACCGGAGACAAAGAAAGTCACCATTTTGTTTAAGAATGATTGTGTCCCACCTGAGGATATTCTAATATGGCTTAGACGTCATTGTAAGGTGCTTACCCCTTTGAAGAAAGACATTGATAATAATGGATATTGGTCAGGTGGGTGGTGTACTAATGTGGAATTGTACATGAGGTATAATGTGCCGCAGCATCTTCCAAACTCTGTCTTCATTGGTAGTGAGCGAGGGGTGTTTTTTTATCCTGGTCAGCCAAGGGCCTGTTTCAAATGTGGTTCTTACCGACATCGTGCAAGTGCCTGTGCAGTGGTCAAGTGTTCACTATGTGGTGATGTAGGACACACCGGGAAAGATTGCAATGATGTGAAATGTAACTTGTGTGGAAGCTATGGCCACTCACATAGGGCTTGTCCAGAGGCTCTTCATAACATAATGGAGAGCTGCCCTCAATTAGAGGAAGAGATGGCAAAGGATATGTTGGAAGAGATAAGGGATGAGATGGATTATTTTCAGTCTGATTCACAACCATCGGTCATTCCCCCATCTCAGCCTCATGATACTGTAAAAGATCAGTCAGCTGTGGCAAGAGATGCAGGAGATTCTGTTCCCCTTACTGTTTCCTCTTTGTCTCAGGGAGCAAATAATGAGTTGCCAGTTTCTATAACAGAGGCCCCCATCATTCAGCCTTTGGGAATACAGCCTCTTCCCCAGAGACAGAAACCTCTTGCACAGTCTTTAAAGGGAAATTGTGAACCAGCAGATAAGGCGATTCCACCAGTAAGACTAAGTAAGTCCCCTTCCTCACAAGACTGGACAATAATAAAGAACAAAGACCTTTCAGGAAAGCAGTCCCCTCCAAAATACATTCCACATATGCAAATCAGCCTAGAAAACAAATTTGAACTTTTGGCAGAGAAAAAATCTTGGGCAGATGCTATGGAAGAGCAAGATGAATTGGAAAGGATAGATATGGAAGACAAACAAAGTGTGAAACAGTGTCATGGTCAGGCTGATGTGGGTACAGATAGTGGTGCTGAAGGCGATACTGACAGTAAGGGAAAGGGGGAAGTTGTTTCAGGGTCTGAAATGGAATGTAACAAATTGCAAGTCCGCAGGAAAATTGTCTCGGTTGAATTCAGAGAAGGTGATAAGGCTTTATCTGATGATGCAAGTGAGATGATATCGTTCGGAGATGATGATCCAATCCCATCTGGTACACAGATTAAAAGATTTGGTGATCAAGATGATAGTCAGGATGAGAGAAGGAGTAGAAGGAGGAGGCACAAGAAAATTAATAACACTTAACTATGGCTTCTTGCCCCCTCAAGTTTATTTCAACAAATGTTGCAAGCATTAAAGTGGCCAGTACAAGATATCAAGCCTTTGAAGCCTTAAGCCAAACCTCAGCTGACATCATCTTCTTGCAAGAGACCAGACTGACCACCACTGTAGATATCAAGAAAGCATCAAAAGATTGGCTTTGGGGTTCAGCTTTTTTTTCAATTGCTGCTGAACCTGGGGGTGGTGTTGGTATTTTGTTTAAAGGCTTTTCTGGAATATTTGTGCACCGCCTTATAGAGGTGGAAGTAGGCAGGTGTCTTCTATTAGATGTCTCTGTTGCAGGACGCAGACTGAGACTTATTAATGTTTATGGACCTCAGTCTGGGCATGGGAGAGAAAACCTTTTGAGGGAAATTCAGCGATATCTCCATACCTCCACTTCAGTCATCATGGCTGGTGACTTCAACCAGGTCCTTAGAGCAGAAGATAGATCAAGGCTTTCCTTTGACAAATATGAAAGTAATTTTCTTAAAAACATACTTGAGCAAGCAGACTTGGTTGATGTCTTTACCCATGGTGGTCGGATGTCAAAGCATACTTACCATTGTGCAGGTCGAAGCAGCAGGATTGACATGGCTTTTGTTCGGAGGGGGGAGATCTTTACACAGACTGAGGAAATCTTGGTTGATTACTCTGACCACCTTGCCTTATCTTTTTTGCTGGGTGTCTCCTCGGTTCCAACAAAAGGTAGGGGGTTATGGAGATTGAGTTCAGATACCCTGGAGAGTGAATCAGTGCAGCACTCCTTTGAGGCACTCCTTCAGTGTGAGTTGACAAAGATTGTGTTTTTCGACTCAATGTCGCAGTGGTGGGAGGAGGCCAAGAAGTCATTCACCTTCTTCCGCAGACTATCTGTTACAAGGGAGGGAAACAAGTTGATTGTTGGTTTGAAGGACTCAGGGTATAGTTCAGAAATCTAAGGGTGGGATCCTGCGAGTTGTTCAAACCTACTATGCTAGTTTGTTCGGAAGTAAGGTTTTGGATAGGGGAAGGATGAAAGCTTTTCTGGAGGGAACCCCAGGTCCAGACCTGAAAAATTTGAATTTTTCACCCTTGATTGAGGACATCACAGAGGAAGAGGTCAAAAAGGCAATTGAGCAGCTAAAATTAAAGAAAGCCCCAGGTCCAGATGGCCTAACAGCCGAATTCTATAGAACTTTTAAGAACCTTTTGACCCCGATTCTTGTGGAGGTCTTTAAAGACTGCCTGGGAAGAGGCATTTTGCCTCCCTCCATGAGAATCTCCTCTTTGGTGTTATTATACAAGGGCAAGGATCCTACAGATGTCAAGAACAGGAGGCCAATTGCCCTCTTGAACACAGATAGGAAGCTTTTGGCAAAGGTTTTTTTTTCTAGGCTTGTTTTATTTTCAGGCACGTTATTGTCCCGTGAGCAGTTCTGCACGATGAAAGGGCGGAGCATCTTTGGGGCAGTCTTGTCTGTACGAGAAGTGCTTGAAACATGTAAAGCCCAAAATAAGGGGAAGTATGTGGTAGGTCTTGACCAAGCTAAGGCTTTTGATAGGGTGGATCATGATTATCTGTGGGCGACCTTGCGTAAGCATGGCATCCCGGACCAATTTGTTGATTGGCTTTCTGTTTTGTATAAGGAGGGGGAAAGCTTCCCACTTGTCAATGGGTGGTGTGGTGAAACCTTCGGGGTTGAGGCTGAGGTACGCCAGGGTTGCCCTCTTAGTCCACTGCTATATGTCTTTGCGATTGACCCATTTCTTCGTGGAGTTCAGGCTTTGGATTTGGAGGGCTTCCAGGTCCCCTGTTACCTGCCCCTGAAGTTGGTAGCCTACGCGGACGATGTCTCGGTTGTCATCTCCCGTCCTGAAGAAGTTGGGATGTTGGCCGGGGTTATCGAAAGTTACTCAGAGGCCTCAGGCTCTCTGGTCAACGCTGATAAGTCGGAAGCTTTCTGGACCTTGGATGGTGAGCCGGATTTTCCGCTCCCTGATTACCAGCATGCCTCCAGTGAAATAAAGATTCTAGGGGTCAAATTCGGGAGGGGTGATAATGCCAGGTTAAATTGGGAGTCAAAACTGGATGCTGTCGACTTAAGGATACAGCGATGGAAAAACTGGAAGCTGTCCTATATAGAAAGAGTGAAGCTCATCAAAGCTTACCTGGTTCCTATCCTCCTGTATGTGTCTTATGTTTACCCATTGCCAAAAGCTTTCTATGTAAGGATCCACAGCTTGTTCTTTCAGCTCCTTTGGGGGAACAAGCTGAATCATGTCAAAAGAGGGATCACTTACCTGCAGACTAAAGAGGGTGGGCTGGGCATGTTATGTCCTGTGGCCTTCTTTGGCACAATTTTCTTGAAATTTAATTTTGGGAATCTGGGCCAAAGAACTGATGTTCCGTGGGAAAACAGTGTCAGGGCCTGGGCATCCCCTTTTATAGGGCAATGGTTACAAGGCGATAGGGTGAAGTTGGTGCGGGTGCGACATGGTCAACTCCCACTGCACTTTGTTGCCGCACTGAAGCTTTTAAGAGTTTGGGACATAAGGATAGGTGAACTTGGCACAGCCTCCAGACGTAATCTTTATAAGAGGGTGTTGAGTGTCTATTTTGCTGTTCCAATGGCCTCGAAGGACTGTGTAGGGGGAACTCTTGTGGAGAGCCTGCGTTACCTAAACAGTAAGAGATTACCCCCAAAGTTTTTTGATCTGGCATGGCTCTCTCTTCAGGGAAGGCTCTTTGTTAGGGGGAATGTGAAATACCTGTCTGCAGTAGATAAAAATTGTCCCTGGGGGTGTGGTGTGGAGGAGACCCAGGAGCATTTTCTTTTGCAGTGTCCCATGGCAAGCAACGTCCTTCATCAAGTTTCCCAGGCCATATGTGCCCCATCTTTAAGTTCCCTGAACTATGCTGAACTTGCATATGGTGTTTTGGCAAGAGACCTTTCATATCAAAGGGAGACAGTGTACCTCATTATTACTGCCTACAAATATCACCTTTGGCAGGGTCGTTGCAAATACACTTTTGGGATGGATATGAGTGCAGAGAGGATAGTGTCCTTTATATGTTATGTTATGTTTTATAAGACAGATGGAAAGATCAAAATCCTCATCCAATATTTCTTCATGGAGGGATTTCATATTCTAATGTATAGTTTGAGCCTGATGTTTTGTTCAATGTTTATTATTTTACTATGTACACCTTGGAGGAAAATTACTGCCTGCTTTGTTTTGTCCCTGGGGGTCCTTTGTTTTGGGTGGGGGATGGGGTTAGGGTGGAGGGAGTGTGTTATGAGGACATTTCAAGCAGACTCTGGACTTGAATATGAATGTCCTTTATTATAGGGAGGGGAGGATGTCAGTATGGACAGAGTTTGGACAATGGATTCTGACTATCCTCTGGAGGGTGGATTGGGTGGTTTGGTGTCACATACTACATGAACTGCCACAAATGGACTCTCATTAATTAGTGTTTGCCTCATGCTTGTAATTTGAAGGTGTGCATTATTTTGTAAAAGGGTTTTTATAATCTATGTAAATAAAAAAAATCCTATCTGATCCCTATTTTAAGCAACAGTCCTGTCCTGCTTTATGGCGGCTGAGATTCTAGCTATCTGTATAACAGAGCATTCTGTCCTAGTGGCTGCACAGATCCTATCTGATCCCCATTGTAAGCAGCAGTCCTGTCCTGCTTTATGGCAGCTGATATTCTAGCTATCTGTTATTTAGGGAAATTTAGGGAAACTTACCAGTAGCTGCTGCATTTCTCACCCTAGGCTTATACTCAAGTCAATAAGTTTTCCCAGTTTTTGTAGGTAAAAGTAGGTACCTCGGCTTATACTCAGGTCGGCTTATACTCGAGTGTGTTTATACTTGACTATGTGTTTTCTTATGTTCAAAAGGGAATTTTTGGAGAGAGCTTAATTTACAGTTTTTTAATGCTTTTTCCCTGGATTAACTGGCAGCTAGGCAGATTTCATTTAGATAAAAAAGTGTTTTGTTTTCAACTAAAATGACTAATTGTGCAACTGTGCCATATTGGACACAAGTCACAATGTACTTACATAAAATAATGTGTTTTTCTTAGAATTCCAGCATAGCTGCACATCACACACAAAGTAGAATCCACTGCAATTTGCACAACTGGAATGGATGGAGGTGTTAAAAAAACTTTTTAGGTTGCTTTGGTTGGTCAGTTGAATTGCATAGTAATTTGCACCATCTTTCATGCCATTTATATTAAGTAAATCAACAGTAAACAAGCAACAGTTCATGAACTACAAAGTTAATTATAGAATAGTTACACTTTAGTGAAAGGCCTCTACACACTACAATTATCCTGCTTAAGATAGGAGGAATACATCTGTTTAATTTTCTCTATAGGCTATGGACAAACTAAAGGCTTGTTCTTGCCACAATAAAGTGATTCTAATGTTATGTTTAACTTCCTGTGTATTCTATAGAGCGTATCTGTTATTTGCTGTATAAACATGTGCCTTTTTTGTGCTACTTAGCTTAAGGTGGGAGCTACAACATGGAGCTGGCCACTGCTCCTGTATAAACTATAACAAACAAGGGAAAGTTGTGCTCACCACTAATTTTTAAAACCATTAGGCGGGGGTGCAATGAGGCTGTGACCACAAAATACATATAGACAAATATAAGATTAAAAATTGGTGAGCACAATTTTACCTTTTGTGTTATAGTTTATACAGGGGCAGTGGCCAGCTCCATGTTGTAGTTCCCACCCTTCCCAGCTATAGTCAGGTGATCTAATAAAAGGGCAACCAAGTATGGGAGTTTTACTTTGAAAGCAGCAAGTAAGTTGCAGGTAAGACTTAGTCCCTGTGTAAAAAGTATAATGAAGCAATGGAATTCTTAATGAATCAGATGTAATTTGAGTGTAGGACTGTCCAGATATGGGATGACTTTGACGTAGTTGGCCAGTTTAAATATATTACAATATATGGACAAACAATCCCTGTTTTGTTTAAAGGGTAAGGCATTTTTTAGTAGCTGTATGCACAAAATGTTTCAATGTCTTAAATATATTGATAATGGGTTGAATGCAGATGACCTCTTGCATTTGTCTATATGTATTTTGTGGTCACAAACTTATTGCACCCCCACCTAATGGTTTTAAAAATTAGTGGTGAGCACAACTTTCCCTTGTTTGTTATAGAATATAACTGATGCATTGGTATGCCTTAAATACCTGTAAATATACATGTAGGGCCCTATAGGGATACAGGCCCTATAGAGTTAATCTTTTCACCATTTCCTTGGGTTATTGGGTAGAATCCCTGTTACAGAATAACCTTTACAGTGATAGGCTGAGAGATTTGATGACACTGCTCTGACGCACTCCTATATAGTGTGTGCAGGGAGTGGCCACTTCCTCTTTTGCCTCTGGATGTGATTCCAGCTGGATGTGCTCAGGGGGACTGAGTACAATAGGCCCAGAAGAAGGCATGTGTCCAAGTCGGGGACCAGGAAACCCCATGAATGAGGAACAGATATGCCTGTACTAGGGCAGACTTGTCATAGTCTCTCTAGGAGAGAAAGGCAGATAGGATAGAAAGAAAGAGCAGCTGAAGCTCCAGCAAGAATTTGCAGTAAGGGAGTAGCTTCCCAGAGGCTCTGTGTGTTGCCTCCAGTCAGGGACCTCAGTGAAGAGGGACTGTAGGGTAGAAGCTGCTTTCCTGACAACTTCCAGGAGGGAAAGGTTGTACTGCATTTGCCTGTGTACTCTCTGTGTGAGCCTGCCTTGTTCTGTGTGAACTATCAATATGCTGTTTTTCCTCAACTCCTGCGTGAGTACGGAAACCTGTGGTCATTTGCCCTTTTTGGCATAATAAACCGTTCCTGATTGTTAAGAACCTCCTGGCGCCCAAGTTGTTTTTGTGTGCACGGTAGCCTGGGGGGAATGTAGTTGCACTACACCATAGAGGGAACACTTCCACTTAGCGAAGGTCCTGCCCTGGGTGTAAGTCGCGTGTAACCCATGCTCTAGTGTTCTAGCTGGTGAATTAACCCCGAGTGGCCCAAATAGGTGTTACATACAGTTATCAGTTTCTCCCTCCTGCTCCTCTGAAACTACTGCTCGTGCAAGTGTTCCACATTCCCACTGAGATCTGGAAAAATTCAGAAGGTCTATTAAAGTATGCACATCATTTTTTTCAGGATGAACTTCATGAATATTCATAGGGACAGTAAATCTAAGAATTCATAGAGATCAGGAGAAACATCCCCCTTATTTTTTTTTTACTTAAAGTAAATCTAGAACCAAGTATTCCATGCAACTGTTCAAAGTGCTGTAAGTTATAGCTTGGGCTATGAATGAACCACAGTATAACAAGTTTTAAGGTATTAGAGAACTCTTTACACTAAAAATAAATAAATAAATCAGTAATTATAATTGTATCTCTTCCAAAATACATTGTCATGTCAGATCTTGTCAGTCTAAACTGGACTGGGTATGCCATTTGGATGTCATGGCAGGATCTTTTTCCTGGCCCTTTCCTGGCAGCCTAAATACACTGCCTTTGCAAGTTTACAGAGCGAGAGAAAACATGCACAGCATAAATAAGCATATGTATACATAAATCTAACTTCTACTTCTACTATAACTCCTCCTTGTGGCAGGACAGAGTACAGAAAAAATGCATAAAATAGAACAGCATCCTCATCTGGATAATATATTAACAAATCAAATCTTGAAATTTTCCTGCTCTTAATACAGTAAGTGACAATTAGAACTACTTTAAAAGTTAAAGGAGAACTATATGTTCTTAAAGCCAACAGATAATTTATGTCCTATAATAAATCTTTCCAAAATGGGCATAAAAAAATCAGTAAATACTGACTTTTACATGTTCTACCTTGAGATACTATTTTGTGAAGTTATGTATACTGCCTCACTGTTCACCAAGACAAGAAAACCTAATGGGTCAAGTTATAACAGGAAGTGTCGGATACAGCTCTGTCTATTCATTGGCTGTTCACCTTAGTATGTATGCTCTTGGTTTGTCTGTGAGAACCATGCCTTACAAGACAGTCTAGTAATTAAAATTGCAGTGTTTCAATATAGGATTGTCTAATTGCTCCTGTTAGAAAGGTGTTATTTAGATAAGTTCCTGTTAGAAAGGTGTTATTTAGATCAATTTGTTACATATGGGCTGTTCTATGGGGCAGATTCACTAACTTCGAGTGAAGGATTCGAATGAAAAAAATTCGAATTTCAAAGTATTTTTTGGGTACTTCGACCATCGAATTGGTTAAATTCGTTCGAATTCGAACGAAATCGAACGATTCGAAGTAAAAATCGTTCGACTATTCGACCATTCGATAGTCGAAGTACTTTCCCTTTAAAAAAAACTTCGACCCCCTACTTCGGCAGATAAAACCTACCGAAGTCAATGTTAGCCTATGGGGAAGGTCCCCATAGGCTTGCCTGTGATTTTTTGATCGAAGGATTTTCCTTCGATCGTTGGATTAAAACCCTTCGAATCGTTCGATTCGAAGGATTTAATCGTTCGATCGAACGAAAAATCCTTCGATTGATCGATCGCAGGATTTGCGCAAAATCGTTCGACTTCGATATTCGAAGTCGAGCGATTTTAGTTCCCAGTCGAATATCGAGGGTTAATTAACCCTCGATATTCGACTCTTGATGAATCGGCCCCTATGTGTCTGTAATGTTCTGTGGTATAGTTGCACTTTAAATGCTGTAGGAAAATGTACAGTTCTTTTAGACTGTAAGCTTTTTTGGGCCAGATCATCTTTACCTCATGTACTGGTTGTTTTGTGTGTATTCTTGTATGTTTAATGTATACACCCATTTATTGTACACTGCTGCAAAATATGTTATATACATGTTATTGACTTTAGAGTTTTGATTTTAACTGCTTTTGCGACCATAACTTGATTTAGATTTGTTTTGTTCTTTTTTGAAGTAATTTAGCCACCCGTGATTCTGCAGGAAACACACAGTAGGCGTTGTTTCAGACTGTTAGGAACTGAATACTTTTTAAATACAGTACTAAAAATATCAGCTCTAAATGTGGATGAAGTCCCGTTGAACGATTGGATGTCCCAAAAACTTAAGTCATGGGCCAACTTACCGGTTGGACCCACGGGGCGGGTGCATCTTATAAAAATGATTGTCTTACCCAAACTACTTTATGTGTTACAACAGGCCCCCATTTGGATTCCGAAATCTTATTTTCTTAAAATGCATGCCGTCTTTAGGCAACTGGTGTGGGCTCACTCCAGGCCACGACTAAAACTTGGAACATTAATGTGTGCTAAAAACAAAGCTGGCTTGGCCCTCCCAGATATGTTTTTATATTATTTGGCTGCACAATTGTCCCACCTCGCTACCTGGGTGGAAGGTTCGCATCATAGAGTGCTGCACTCGCTTTGGGCTCATTTGACTGGCTTTCCGGATAACCCAATAAGTTGGATCCTAGGAAATTCTGTTACTAAATCTCAGGCACTACTCTCCCCTCCCATCGGATCCCTACGTAGGGTGTGGAAAATGGCAAACACTCTTCTTAATTCTCCTGCCACTGACCCACTTACACCGGTATGGAACAACCGTGATTACCCCCTCCTGTTAAAACTAGGCCCGATGAGTCTCTGGTCGGACCGTGGCGTGAATACGTTGGGTGATGTGTGGCTTGATGGCAAACCAATTTCTTTTGCGCAATTAAAGGACCAATTTCAGGTCCCACATACCCAATGGTTGACCTTTCACAAGCTCAGCCGTGCTCTCAATGCCACACACAAAAACCATGACTTATCGCTGTCCACGCACCCCCTTTTGCTGTACATTAAGAGAGGGCATACGAAAGGTCTTGTCACAGTGCTATATGCTAAGTTGCTACAAGAAGTACACAAAAACAACCTAGATGGGCTACGTTCAAAATGGGAGGTAGATGTGGGCACCATCATGGATGAGGAGTGGCAGGAAGCGCAGGAATCCCCTCAGTTAGTTTCCCCCAACCATAGATTACGGCTAATTCAACTGTATATTCTCCATAGGGCTTACTACACCCCTGTCAGACTTCATTATATTAGTGCCAGCACCCCGGATGTTTGCACTAGATGTGCTTTGGAAAAGGGGACTTTGTTGCACATGCTGTGGAGCTGTACTAAGCTTTCTACATACTGGAGGAAAATTCTCGACACATTAGATGCGGTGCTACAGGTGACCATTACCAGGTCACCAAAGGTGTGCATCCTGGCCATAATTCAAGACTTGAAGCTGACTCATCAGTCGTTTTTCCTTCTTGAGGCCTTACTACTAGCTAAACGGTTAATTACTCAGAATTGGAGAGCGGTGGCTCCTCCTACCTTCTCTTCCTGGAAAGCAATAATGCAGGATACCTGTAACACTGAATGCTTAATGTACCTAAAAAGGGGAGTCCCCATCAAATTTAAAAAAATTTGGGGTCCCTGGACCGACCTTTACCCCCAACAACCAAGACAACTTCTAGCAGTTTAATCTGTCAGGTCTCAGGGAAGGAGGCAGATGTAATATTACTGATGTAAACTGTTGTGCCTAGTAGTGCAGGCAGCACGTTATATTTTCTGCAATATTTTTTGTCTATGACATGTAACTTGTGATACATTGTTCTTCCTTGTTTTGACTTTATTTTGTGAACTGCTACTTTTATACACTCAAACTACCCGAATTTAAAAAAAAAAAAAATGTGGATGAAGTGGGCACATTGAGGTCTGGTATGCCTCCTTTTCTGGTTTGCATGACCTGTGGTGGGTTTCCTGTATGAGTTTGAATTCTGTGGGATACTCTTGTTTGGCACATAAGTCCCAAACAATATAAAAAAACAAACAAAAAAAACCCATAATAAGTAATGCTGGATGTGATAAGTAAGCAGTAGTATCATCCCAAAACTACAGCCCTTTCAGAGTGATTTTAGCCTCCAGATTAGTACTTCATGGCTTTATACTGACTTATTTACTTAGTTTGAAAAAAGTCAGCTGTCCATCAAGTTCAACCCTTCTGTATGTTTCAGAGCATTAGAGATCCGCATTAGTATTGTTTCATAAGGGGTTTTGCCTCCCTATTTGTGATGCACCAGTAGACATGCGCAGAGTATTCTGATCATGATCAACACTTCTGCAAGTCTTCCATTGGAATTGGGGCATGTGCAAAACTGTGAATAGCCACAGAGAAATGGCCAGGATCTGAGGGAAAAGGACCTTTATTGGATTATATCACTTTTATCCTCTGTGAATTAGTTACCATTTATGGAAGAATGTGCAAGCTGGCTATCCTCTCTGAAATTTCCAGACATGATTTAGCTGTGCACACCAAATCAATCTCTGTTGGCACGGCACCTTGAGAGCAAGACTGTTTAGTAGTGTAGTTTAGTAAAGTCTTGTAGTTTGCCACACTCCTTGGGTTAGTGGGTAGAGTAAGGTGGAGACATATAAATCATAGTGCTCGAATCCTTGAGAAAAACCTCACAAGCATAATAAAGTTTATGTCCTGTGTTATAGTTCTTTCACATTTGCGCAGTGTAAGTAAATCAAGCCAACTTTATGGTGGAAGAAGACCTTGATAACTGCCAAATATAACATTGACAGCTGATTTCAGGTTTTATTTCTGGCCCTGAAAAATGGTGTGTTTATTCATCATATTAGATAAAATATTGTCCTGGATTTATATAAAGTAATAATAATGAGTGTTTTTTGCCAGATACGTAATAATGGAAGGCAGAGGGCAAAACACTGAAAGCTATTAATAAAAAAACATTATACAGAAAGCACATCAAACTAAATATATGCCCTCCAAAAAGGAAGAACCAAACATGATTGTAAAGCAAAACTAACTACCGTATATACTCGTGTATAAGCCGACCCGTGTATAAGCCGAGGTACCTAATTTACCTAAGAAAACTGGAAAAATGTATTGACTCGTGTATAAGCCTAGGGGCCCCATGTCAGATTTCAAAATGTGAATGTGACCCAGCCGCAACAATTGGGGGACACTGGGCAGGTACCTGTTACTGTCTGTGACTGACTGTGTCGCCGACCGGATTTCATGTTTGCTTCCCTCTGCCACCCCTATTTCATGTTTGCTTCCCTCTGCCACTTCCCCCCCCATCTGTCGCTCTCCCCACCCTGGCTGCTCTTCCCTCTGTCCTTCCCTCTGTCACCTCTGCTCTTCCCTCTGTCCTTCCCTCTGTCACCTCTGCTCTTCCCTCTGTCCTTCCCTCTGTCACCTCTGCCCCAGCCGGACTGCCTGTGACTGCCTGTGTCGCCGCCCGGAGCAGGTCCAGGAGCTCCGGGCGGCGCGTCCTTCCCTGCCGGCGTTCGCTTTCAAAATGGCGGCGCCCATGGCCGCCACGTGGGTAGCGGCCGGCGCCGCTACCCACGTGGCGGCCATGGGCGCCGCCATTTTGAAAGCGAACGCCGGCAGGGAAGGACGCGCCGCCCGGAGCTCCTGGACCTGCTCCGGGCGGCGACACAGGCAGTCACAGGCAGTCCGGCTGGGGCAGAGGTGACAGAGGGAAGGACAGAGGGAAGAGCAGAGGTATGACCCGCGTATAAGCCGAGTTTGAGTTTTTCAGCACATTTTGGGTGCTGAAAAACTCGGCTTATACGCGAGTATATACGGTATAATGGCAAAACTACCAGTAAAAGCAGACAAACTGCATTTCAAATGCAGGAAAGCTTGGGACTATGGGACATTCCATTTTGAATTCGAAATGTGGACATCAAAACAAGAGGAGCAGCTTGCCATTTGCCACCATAAACCTTCTCTGATTTAAGTTTCATTAAATGAAAAACTGGAAAAGTACTGATCAGTGACATCTATTCAAGTCACAAAGTAAATACAACCCAGGAAGGGCTGAATTTGTCAGCTGCTAAACAAGCTGCTATGAATATAAATCATTAGGCTGCCCTCAAAGCAAAAGGGCAACTGAGCGAACAGTGAGTTTAAAAATAAGACAGAGGAATCACAAAAATACACTTAAAAAATGCTTAAGGAGAAAATAAGGGGCTAATGGCTAGCTTACTTTATTTAACCCTTTAGGGTTAGAATCATCTTCTGGTCATGATCCACCTTTGTGCATTTACACTCACCATGGATTGCCAGGAAAGTAGCCTATTTATGACTAAAATTAGAAATCATAGGTATAAATTTAGGGGCACATTTACTAAGGTTCAAAGTGAATATTCGAATTCAAAAACTTTGAATTTTGAAGTAATTTTTGGGTACTTCGACCATCAAATAGGCCAAATTCGACTTTGATTCGAAGTGGAAGAAAATTGAAGTACTGTCTCTTTAAAAAAACTTCAACTTCGCCACTTCGCCACCTTAAACCTGCCGGATTGCTATGTTAGCTTATGGGGACCTCCTAGAACCTATAGCCAACATTTGGCTAAGTTTTCATCTTGTATGGTACCTATTGATTGGAGCAAAGCTGATGTCATTCGAATATGTAAAAATAGATTACGATCTTAGCCTGACAATTATAGGACAGTACGTTTGACATTTGTGATGGGCAAATTATTTGAAGGCTTGTTAAGGGATCACATTCAAAATTTTGTTCTAGTAAATGGCATTATGAGCAGTAGATGTGATCTATTTTGATTTTGCAAAAGCATTTGTTACAGTGCCTCAGAAACTACTGCTTTCTAAACTAAGGTATGTTGGGCTTCATGAAGTTGTTTGCAAATGGATAAGAAACTGGCTACAGGATCAAGTACAGGGGTGGCTGTTAATGGTGCATTCTCTACTTGGAGTAAGGTTCTTATTGGGGTCCCTCAGGGCTCGTTATTGGGTCCAATTATTTAACTTGTTTATTAATGACTTAGGGGAGGGTATTGTAAGTAATGCATCAGTGTTTGCAGATGACACAAAACTATCCAGCCCAATTAATTCAATCCAGGATGCGACATCCTTGCAACAGGATCTTGACAAACTGGCAACCTGGGCAGCTAAGTGGCAGATGAGATTCAACATTGATAAATGTAAAGTCATGCACCTGTGATGTAAAAATATGCAAGCCATTTATACCCTTGATGGGACTTCACTAGGCATAATGGAAAAGGACCATGGAGTACTTGTAAATAATAAACTTGGCTGTTGCAAGCAATGCCAGTCAGCAGCATCAAGGGTAAACAAAGTATTGAGCTGTATTAAAAGGGGCATAGATTCACGGGAGAAGGGGGTTATTTTTCCACTGTACAGAGCACTGGTAAGGTCCCATTTAGAATATGCTCAAACAGCATATTATTGAATTAGAGAGGGTGCAGAGAAGGGCAACTAAGCTGGTAAAAGTTATGGAAAATGTCAGCTATGAGGAAAGACTGGCCAAGTTGGGGTTGCTCATGCTGGAGAAGAGGCACTTAAGGGGTGACATGATAACTATGTATAAATATATAAGGGGGATCATATAATAATCTCTCTAATGCTTTATTTACCAGTAGGTCCTTTCAGCTGACATGAGGTCACTCATTCTGATTAGAAGAAAGGACGTTCTGTCTAAATATTCGGAAGGGTTTTTTTTACAGTGAGCTGTGAAATTCTCTCCCTGAATCGATCGTGCTTGCTGATACATTAGATAGCTTTAAGGGGGTGGATAGCTTTTTATCAAGGGAGGGAATACATGGTTATGAAAGATAGCTTGTAGTACAAGTTGATCCAGGGACTCCTCCAATTGCCATCTTGGAGCCAGGAAGGATTTTGGAGAGGCTTCAAATGTTTTTTTTTTGCCTTCCGCTGGATCAAATAGCAAGCACATTATATTTATATAGACTTAAAAGTTGAACTTGATGGATGTGTGTCTTTTTTCAACCTAAGGTACTATGAAAGACTATGAAACATTGATAAGTATTTGATAAAGGAAGTGAATTTAGTCCTCACCACTAGTGATGGATGAATTTATTTGCCAGGCACTTTCAGTTTAATTTTGTACTGTTGCCCTGCAAAGCAACATTTCATAGTCTTATCTTTGGATACGCTAGAAGCTAAGTAGGAATTACATGAAAGATTGATATTAATGGACAAATTGCATTTTGCTGCTATTATGTTTTGAGTTAAAAATACCATTTGGGATGTGTGGTCTGTTCTTGTTTTCCCATCAAAAAGAATGCAGTTCTTATGTCATTAAAAGGTTAGTAACACCAAAAATGAATAAATAAATAAAAATTTTGTAAATATGCACTAAGCTCCAATAACAGACCTGAGACCAAACAAGTGACTGCAACAGATTCTTAAAGTGATACTGACATTAAAACTACATTAAAAGTTACCTTTAGGTCAAGTTGATTGTATTTTGATGATAGTTCTGCTTTTTTAAGTAATTATTACTTGAAGTTCCTAAACCTGACTGTCCCATCTCAGTCTGTCAGTTAGAGTTTCTAATGCTACTGGACTCCTGCTGCACAAATTTGGCAGCCCCCTTATAGAGGAACATGGGGGTAACAAAGGTAATGTAAAAGCATCAGGCAAATACTTTTATGGCAAAATTATAAATAGCATTCAAAGACAATGTTATGATAGATTTTCTGGTGTCAGTAACTCTTTAAAACATCAGGGAAATAAGAAACTGTAATACATAGTATTAACTAGGTTGTCAACATAAATCATTTTCATTCTTTTGGTGACACTGATCCTTTAATCATGTTGATGACACTGACACTGTGTAGATTGTTGTTGACACACTATGCCATGGACGCTTTTGTATAGTTGCTGGGACAGCTTCAGTGTGGATGCAAGCAATGTTATCAGATATCACCTGTGCAGATTTAATTGAATATGTAAACAGGTTTATTTCCTTGTTTTATGGAATCCAACAATTATTGTTTTAAAGCAGTTTTTTTATCCTTTTTGTTCCCTAGAATCCACCTCAATTTACATACTGTACATACATAGCTTATAATTAGGCATAAGAGCAAAATTCCCATTTAAGGTTATCAACAGGTTTGCGTGTGGCGGTGTGTTATGCCTTCATATGATGTTTAGAACTGTGTTAGTGTATATGAGAGCTGTGTGTGCAGTGTATGGTTCACCTGGTATCCACAGCAATAGCTGTACCCATACATTCACTATCTTCACACTCAGGACATACATACTTAGACATGCTGCTTCAGTCCTATCCATAGAACATTTATAAAACCAAACATTAATAAAAGATTTATCTGAATATATTGTGCTTTGCGGATTTCTCTTAACGACGGACTCCATCCCCAAACTTTTCTTTTTTGAAAAACCACAATCTCTGAATCAGTCTTAGAGAATACCCTCATTTAAAAGTAAAACAATTTAAAGCAGAGAAGAGAGAATTTTGAGGCGAGACTGGATGAAACTCCAGTCCTGCAGTAAGAGTCATTGTGGACAGTGTCGGACTAGCCCACCAGGATACCAGGAAAACTCCCGGTGGGCCCAGGTGTCAGAGGGCCATATATCATGGTCATTCCCTATTTCTTTTTAGGAAAAAAGAGGCTTAATAATGGAACAATAGAGTATAGTAAGTAGATATAAAAGACTTGGAGAATAAAGAGGTTAAGTGAGTAGAGGAGGAATAATAGTTTGGGAAGTGGGCCCACGGTCTAAGGTTTTCTGGTGGGCCCCTTGGCATCCCAGTCCGACACTGATTGTGGATGAGGAAGAATCCATGATATCATATATGATTGCCTGTATGCTTCAAATAAATGTTTTGTGTCACTGTGCTGTTGGGGTCCTCGGCATCCCAAAATGCAAATTTAGCCTCAAATCAGAGTTAGAAGTCCCATTGCGGGTATATGTTGGCCTTGTGTAGAAGTTATGACGGGAATGGGACCAGCGCTCCCCGCTATTAAAAGTCAGGTTTCTTTTCAGATACGGTGGTCGCAGAAGATTATCATGAGAAGTTGGCTGGTAAAACCTTTCACATGTTGGGGCAGACACCACTCGTCTACGTTCACTGGATGTCCATGATTTGGAGGGCACATCCAGGGAAAAATAATTGCTGTCCTGCTCCTGTGAGGGCTGATAGTGTGTCTCTTCAGTATGTTGAGGCAAATATCGTGTTTCTTCTCCATGTGAAGGCACATAGCAAGGGTTGTCCCCATGCTGGGATAAATATCGTTTCCCCTCTACACTTGGGGGAATAAAGCGAATGTCATCTCTGTGCTGGGTCATAAAGCAGGGTTCCTCTCCATGTTGGCGTAAATATAAGCAATCTCCTCCATGCAGAGGCAAGTACAGGGAATCTTCTTCATGAGGTTGCAAATAACATTGGTCTTGTGGACCATGCTCTCCTTTTGATAGCATGTGTTTAGTTAAGAGTGGGGGTGTCTCTGGTTGTGTTAGGATGATATTTGGGTCCTGCAAGGAGTGAGAAATATATTCATGAGTGCTAATGCTTTTTTTGTGCTGTTGAGGTGTCTGCTCAGGGGTTGGAGGAATACCACCAGTATGTTCCTTGCTACGTCCTGGGTTCCAATTACGCTGTATCAAAGAAGTAAGAAGAGGGTCGTGTTCTGGTTGGCCCAGTTCTCGGCTCACACTCTGCACAGAACCTCCCTGCATCAGACTAGTGTCCAGCTCTCTGTGTCGGCACTGTAGCTTTTTATTCCTCTGTGAACTTGCCCAGCACACTCCTAGCCCTGAAAGCATGGCTCCTACTACAAATGCTGCTACAGATGAGACAACCAGGACATTGACAGATATCTCCTCTCCCCTCTGCTCAACAAAATTCTGTGTTACCAGGCCTGAAAGAAACAAATTATACAAAGGATTTTTTTTTAATAAACAAGAAATACAAATATATATTGTAAGAGCTATGGGTATTTTATTTGCCTCCTTTTGTAAAAACAGTGACAAGCAATATATCATGGCCATTTTTTACAAGTCAAATAATTTAATTCTACATTTCAAGAAAGAGAATTGATGAGGCTCACACATACCCTCGCAGTCCCCAAGTTCAGAGGTCCATGATCCATTAAGGTCTTGCTCATATCTGCCCCTGTAAAAATACAGTTGACTTAATTATTGTGTTCCAAGATATGAATGCACTGGTTACCCTTAATTAAAGGGGACCTGCTACCCAGACACAAAAAAATATATAATAAAATTTTAAATGAAACAAGAAGCCCGACTGATTTTTTCATTAAAACATCCACACCTGTTATAAGCTTGTTTACAGTCTCCGCTGTCAATCGTATATTGCCTAGCCCTCCGCTATGCCTTAGGCAAGCAGGGCAGGCAATTACTTTCACTTTTAATTTTGCACTTTCTAGATGCAGGTGGCCCCTTCTAGCACATAACCAAGATTTTGGCATGATGCAAAGCTTGCCTTAAAGGAACACATTTGTATGTAAAAACTCTCTTCTATCCCTCCAATAACACATCTGGTGAGTGTATGATCTTTAATGTTTTACACCTAAATAATGACATAATCCCTCTTCCGGTTGTATTGCTGTGTTTGAAAAAGGAGATGGAGCAACACGCACTGAACCAGCTCTTACGTGCACACTCCTGTCTCCTGATAGCTGACGTTCTTGTTAAAAACGGAAGTTAGTTTCTCTGGCTTCACATATACGGAATGCATTTTAGGACATCATCAGGAGAACACACGCTCCTGTGTGTGCTCTCCTAACGAAGAAGTATGCAGACTCACCTCTTATTTTACTCAATGATCCCAAGAGCCTGCAGTCACACATCTGTGCTGCCCACATATCCTTTTCAGGTGATAAAAGGCCATAAAGGCCCAGGCCTAGGGCGGCAGAATGATAGGGGCAGCATGCCGTCCAGCCGCTTAGCCGGGAGCACAGCTCCCTAGCGCTCTGGTGCAGGCACCAGAGAGGGGTATATGGTCACCCTTTAAATCCGGCCCTGATCCTGTTGCAATCTCCCCCATCGTGGCTCATTCCTCAGCCCTCGATCCTCAGCCCTCAGTACAAATGCTCTCCGTCCTCATCTTGTATTGGCTGTATAGTGGTGTAAAGGGCAAGTTAATCAGTAACATACCCAATTTTTTAACATGTAAGGGGGGCCCTGGCACCAATGTTTTTTTTTTAAATAGTTTTTGGGACCCCAATTTTTTTTTTAACTTGTAAGGGGGCGCCCTAGCACCAATGTTTTTTTTTTAAAAAAAAAAAAAATATATATATATTTTGGGGCCCCAAATTTTTTTAACTTGTAAGGAGGGCCCTGGCACCAATGTTTTTTTTTTTTTTTAAAATATTCTTTGGGGCCTCAAATTTTTTTTAACTTGTAAGGAGGGCCCTGGCACCAATGTTTTTTTTTTTTAAATATTCTTTGGGGCCTCAAATTTTTTTTAACTTGTAAGGGGGGTCCTGGCGCCAAAGATTTTTTTAAAAAAGATTTTGGGGACCCCAATTTTTTTATAACTTGTAAGGGGGCCCTGACCATCAATAGCTTTGTATAACTTGTGTGGGGGGGTTACTTTTAGCGCTGATGTCTGTGTGGTCTTTTAACTGTGATGTGGAGTGGGCGGGATCTGGGGTGGGGCTTGGGCGCCAGGGTGGGCTGGCCCCGAGAATTTTCTTGTACGTGGCCCCGTGATTTCTAATGGAGGCCCTGCACACGCTCACTCCACTGCTCGCAGCTATAGTCACACTTACAAAAACAGAGAACACAGCAAGCTGATAATCTATTGTAAAGCCTGAGAAACAAACTTCCGCTTTTAAAAAGTCTGCTATCAGGAGACAGGAGTGCACATGTAAGAGCTAGTCCAGTCGCCTCATAACCTTTTCCAAACACAGAGGTACAACTGGAAGAGGGATTTTATACCATTATTTAGGTTTAAAACATTACAGACCATTAACTTTGTCAGGGCCAGATGTGTTATTGGAGGGGGGTAGAAGGGATTTTTTACATAATTGTTTTTAGTGTTCCTGTTCCTTTAATAACAGTGTCCATAAAATGACAGCTGCCTGCCTAATGTGATTGTGAATTCCAAGACTAAAAAACTAAATTTGAGTCATTTTTATAGTATATGTGAAGTTTATTTTGCTTGACTAACATCATTAAATAGGATTTGGAATTATTTCTTAGGGTGACAGGTCCCCTTTAATATGAATTCTGCTTCTGAGATTCACAAGTTAGGGCTCTTACACAAGGACATTCTCTCTGCTTTCCCCTGTGGATCTTTTGTGTGTTCCACCACAAGGGAATGCATGTATATATCATAAGTTGAATTACATTTTGTTTCAGCCAATATTTTATTTTTTGGTTAACATCCTCTTTAAAGGGGTAATAAATCCTTAGACAGACTTTTATTAAGATATAGACAGTAGTATTCTAAGACAGTCTGTCTTCAGTTTTTAGATTGTGGTTTTTAATGATCCCGACAATCATATAGCCTTAATAGTTGCAGGGAGGAAATAGGTTTATTAAAAACTAATAATTGAAATGCATACAAAATAATCAGGGAAGGATCCTTATAACTGTGACAGTTATAGACCCATTTCGCTGATCAACACAGACATCAAATTGTTTGCCAAAATACTAGCACACAGATTAAACACAGTACTACCCACTCTAATCCACCCCGACCAAGTTGGATTTGTACCAGGCCGCCAAACAGCGGACAGTATTTGTAAAGCAATAAACTTAGTCCATTTAGCACCAAGAACTACCACTTCTTCCCTTCTAGTCTCCTTGGGCGCGCAAAAAGCATTCGATAGATTAGACTGGAGATACATGTTTGCATTCCTAGAAAAGGTGAATCTCCCTAAACCATTCTTTCAGGTACTTAAACAGCTCTATACAGCACCCTCGGCTAGAGTATCTATCATGGGACTCCAATCAGACCTCATCGAAATTAAGGAGGGTACACGTCAAGGGTGCCCAATGTCCCCATTAATATTTGCTTTATCGCTAGAACCTTTAGCCCACGCTATCAGACACAATCCTAACATTAAAGGCTTTCAACTAGGGGATAAAGAATACAAAATCAACCTCTTTGCTGATGATATCTTACTGACCTTAACATCACCCCAAACTACTCGACCTAACCTCCTACAACTACTAGACCGTTTCCAAAAAATCTCGGGCTACAAGATTAATCCAACAAAATCTCATGCCCTCCCCCTGAAAATGTCTGACTCTAAAACTAATGCAACTTAACTTTGACTATAAATGGGACACTAACTCCCTAGCATACCTGGGAATCAATCTAACCCCTACATATGATAGATTATACACAGCCAACTACCCACCGCTAATAGATAAGCTCAAAAAAGATTTAGCCACCTGGCACACATACCATCTCTCGTGGTTTGGCAGAATAGCTGCGGTCAAAATGACGCTACTACCGCGTCTATTATACTTATTAAGAACACTGCCCATACACTTCCCTGAGAAAATGGCCACATCTTTACAGAAAGCTATATCCAATTTTGTATGAGGAGGCAAACGCCCACACATTAATGCAACTATTATGACAAAACCCAAATTAGCAGGAGGCTTAGGAGTTCCCCATGTATATCGGTACTACATAGCAAGCAGACTGGAGGCCATGATCAACACGCACACGAATTCGGGAGAACCGTGGAAAGAAATTGAAAATTATTCTGCAGCCCCTTTAAATCTAGCTCACCTTTGGATGCCCAAGAAAACCAGGAACACCCTCCCGGATCTCATGCCTACATCGCGACAGGCACTAGACTTATGGGACAAAATAGCATTCAAAATGAATCTAAGTTCCCCCACCTCTCGACATATAACAATCTTCAACAACAAAGATTTCCTTCTGGGGTGCACCCCCGCAGACTTTACACCCTGAATAAGGGCAAATATGCTTACCCTAACTGCCTTTTTAGCAGACGGTAAGGTTGTTTCATTTCAACAATGCAAAGAAAAACATGCTATCCCAAACAAACAATTCTTTCGATACTTACAAATCAGACATTTCGTGGAATCCAAATCAAATACCCAGACAAATCAATCCCTTTCATACTTTGAAAATTTATGTTACAGACAATCCTATCCTAATCATCTAATTTCACTACTGTACTCCCAACTGGCGATCAATACCACAACCATACAACAGCCTTACATGTCCAGATGGGAAGAGGATCTTAACATAAACATTTCAGAAACGACATGGGCAAACATTTGGGATACTGCTAGAAGGACTTCTGCTTGTGCAGTCTCTTGTGAAAGTGCTTACAAAATTATTTTCAGATAGTATTATACTCCCTCTCGTATCAGTAAACTGAGTGGCAACCCAAATCTCTCATCCTGCTTTAGAGGCTGAGGGGAAAGGGGTTCCTTCATACACACATGGTGGAACTGTACGGTAGCCCAAACATTCTGGAATACAGTAGCAACCCTGCTCTCCGAGGTCCTACAATGCACCATACCAGCAACTCCTCACTCATTCTTGTTAGGCATGAAAATAAAAGCTTTACATTCAAAGCAGTCCCAAAAACTAGCCACTCACATTCTCACGGCAGCGAGATCACTATTAGCAGCACACTGGAAAAAACCACAAATACCAGGAATACAGATGTTAATCACAAAAGTGAAATGGATCAGAGCAATGGAGTCAATCAGAGACCACCTACTGGAGCGGAGCTACGAAGGATAGCTGGAGTGGCTTCCGTATTTGGAAAACACACAGCAGAGACCTATTAACCTTCCTTAAGGCGCCCAATATAAAGAACGTATTCTTCTCCGTTTTAGTAGTCATTATGGAACCTGTACTAAAACTCGTACCCTAACCCTTATCTCTTCTTTCTTCCTAAACCCACCCTCCTCCCCTACTGGTTTGACAAAAGAGCTAAACTGTAGCACATTAAGTTACCAATGTGCGCATTACTGAATCATATACAGTACATCTCAATGACTAAATGCACACCAATGTATAATTGTGACAGACAAAGTGACATTGTGCTACTTTTATTTGTACTGTGTTTTCAGTATTATGACTGTTTAACCTATCATTCTTTGAAAATCAATAAAATGTTCAAATGAAAAAAAAAGAAATGCATACAAAATAAACAATAAAGACTTACTGAAAAGATGCTAAGAATGCATCTATATACAGTACAACATAGTAAAGGTTTATGAATGCTTATAAGTATCCACCTTCATAAAAAGTGTGAAAAGGTCCTTGTGAGAAAGCAGTAGTAAAGGGCATGAGAATGAATGAAAGATTAAATAATATAGCATAATGGTTGGACAGCTCATATGGCAGATGGCTAAAGGCATCATACGCCTATCACTGTAATAAAAACATATATATTTTAAGCAGTAATACTATTAGTGAAGGGAAGCATCAGTAAAACTATAAATATGGGTAGGATTCACTGATGTCCAGCTGGTTGGTGTTGCTTTTTTAGGTAGGAGCCGCTACCTCAACTTGACATATTAACCAGATAATGTGGAAAATGTGATAAATGTATTTTTATGGTACAATTTTTATGGTAAGCCTGTGGTTTAAGCTATGCAAATATATTATTGCATTAATATTTATTGACTTCAGTAATACCTGATTCCTTGTGGAGTAAATGTGCAAAGTTTGTTTACAGGGTCCCATGCACAGTATGGATCACGTGTCCCCAGGCAGCTTCTGTTGGGTGAAAAACAAGAAAATGCTAAAACTGACTACTAACATTTTTAGTTTGTATCCAACTTTAACAAAGTGTTTTCTGGGGGGGGGGTTCACAAGGTTTTAAAAAAGTACCTGCAGGATTCTTTGCTACCCCTGCAACTAGGTCTGAACTGAGAATTAAAATAGGCCCTGGCATTTTAGGTACACAGAGGCCCAATCAGCCCACACAGAGGCCCAAATAGCCCCCACCAGCCCACTAAATACTGACTTTATATGGCATATTATAGCAGCCCCTCTGGCATTTGCCAGAACCCACAGGTTGCCAGTGCAGGCCTGCCTGCAACCGCGGTGGGTCTGCGCAATTGCCATTGAAGAGAAAAGTGGGTTTTTGCCAGAAGCGTAACTAGAGGGGGGCGGGCCCTGGCGCAGGACGCGCAGCCGGGCCCCCGCCCCCCTCCGTACACCCGGAAACTGTCCGGGAATATGCGGACCCCTGAGGGGGTGCGGGCCCTGGCCCGCTCGCACCCCCTGCTTCCCCGGTAGTTCCGCCACTGTTTTTTGCCTTCCAGCAGTCAGTCAACAATATGCCCAGAATTACTGGTGGGCCATTGCTATAAATCAGGGCTGTCCAATTGGCGGCCCGCATTATGTGGCCCTCCACATCAAAGTCTACCTGCTGTGTCTACTTACCATTTGTAAAATTTAAAAGGTATCACTACAGATATTAACTGGCCCTGCATTGTTTAAACATCAAATTCAGACTGTATTGTTCACACCTGTGATCCCCCTGCATTGTTCACACTTGTGACACCTCTGCATTGTTCACACTTGTGACACCTCAATTGCTCACACCCTAAAGCCCTGTACTGTTCACCACCTGAGACCCAGACTGAAACTGCCCACATTGTTCACCTGTTCACACTTTATACAAAATGCTAATGGGGCACCAGCACTGTGTCACTGTATGTAGTACATCTTAGAGTGGTCCTGATTTTCCTGTCTCTTGCTCTGTTCTGACTTCCCTATACTCCCTGTGTGTGTCATACTTTTCCTGCTCTTTGCACCCTGTGTTTGCCATACTCTACCTGACCTAGGATCCCTATGGAACATAAACCTGGTATTTGTTCTGGGGGTTTGTTAGCATTTGAAAAATATTGTTAGGGGCCCCTAAGGTGTTTAATCATATGCTGGGGTACTGTATTATACACAGGGGGAGGAGGTATATGGATTTAAGGGTATGTCTTAATATGACAACTTTTTTCACATATGAGTGGCATCCCTGCCGGTGCCGGGCCAAGGTGGTTTGGCACCCTAGGCAAGAGCTTCAATCAGCGCCCCCCCTGTCCTACATTATCATTTCCCTCCTTACCATGATGGTTTTTAAATAAAGAAAGCAAGAAAATGTACAACACTTTTTCATTTATATTACTGCCCCCTGTACCTGTACCAGCAAGCCCAGCAGCCATCCATCATACAGCCCCCCCCATACCTGTGCCAGTAGCCATCCATTATACTGCCCCCCATACCTGTAGCAGCAAGCTAAGCAGACATCCATCATACAGCCCTTTCAGCAGCCATCATATTGCCCCCAATCTTTACCTGTGCCAGCAGCAGCCAAAAATAAATCTGATCACATCATATTGCCCTCAAGTATTTATGTACCTGTGCCAGTGCCCAGCAGCAACAGCAAACATATGGCCCTCGGCCCAAATCTATACCTGGCTGTGCCAGCAGGAAGCTTCACACTTTCACAGTAATAGAAAGAATGTCTTCAGTTCAGTGCAACTGTGCAAGGCTGAGAGCAGCAAGTGCGAGCCACACCAAGCAGGCTGCCAGCTCTCTGCCTCTCTCTGCCACCCAATCGCATCAGTGATGTCATTGACGTGTATACACACCGCACTGCCACACCGCCAGTGGCGGAACTACCGGGGGAGCAGGGGGCGCGAGCGGGCCAGGGCCCGCACCCCCTCAGGACCCCCCGGCAGTCCGTGCGCCACATACAAATGCGGCCGTATGGAGGGGGGCGGGGCCAGGCTGAGCGTCATGCACCAGGGCCCCCCGGCAGTCCATGCGCCACATACAAATGCGGCCGTACGGAGGGGGCGGGGCCCGGTTGCGCGCCACGCACCAGGGCCCGTCCCCCTCTAGGATCGCTACTGCACACCGCACAGAGGGAGCTATTACTTGCTGGCAAGCAGGAGAAGGAGGGGATTCCACCCAACTGAGTGACCATGATTACTGAAACAAATTATTAAATAAACGCTTGAAAAAATGAAAATAAAAAACCCCATTAAAAGTGCGCCCCTCAATGATGGTGTCCTAGACAGCCGCCTACTCTGCCTACCCCTAGTTCTGGCCCTGATCCTTGCGGTGAGCACCCACCATCAGTTTTTTTGGTGTACTATTAATGTGGACATGGTCTTGTGGTAACATGGGTGTGGTTTAAAGTGGGTGTGGTCTAAAAACAAGGAGTGGTTTACATTGGCTTCCATTATTGGCCCTCCACCATGTAGATTAGAAAAATTCCGGCCCTCTGTACCATATAAATTGGACAGCACTGCTATAAATAATGTAGGTTGTCTATTAAACACACATTTTTTAAGCACAAAGAGAAAATATATTTTCTTACCTTTAAGTAAACCATATTGGACTTAATTTTTTGACATTATATTCTTGGCAGCATGGTGGTGCAGTGAGTTTAGTTCCTACCAGGGAATTTGATCTGGGAAATCTTTTTTCCCCACTTATAAAGCATACAGTCAGGTTAATTGTCTTTTTATGAAATTCACTCTAGTTAGTGTGTGTGTGTGACTGTTAGGGACCTTAGACTATACGCTACACCAGAACAGGCACTGATTTATTAATGGTCTCTGTAAAAATCACTGTTTTAATATGTTGACTGTACATAAAAAAAAGATGATAATAATAACAGTATGCATGCAAAGCCAATGCCATCAGTGGCGGAACTACTGGGGGAGCAGGGGGTGCGAGCGGACCAGGGCCTGCACCCCCTCAGGGCCCCCCGGCAGCCCGCTTGCCAGTGATATCCGTTGTGTACGGAGGGGGGCGGGGCCCGGCTGCGTGTCACGCACCAGGGCTCGCCCCCCTCTAGTTACGGCACTGAATGCCATATTGATTTCAACTAAGGCCAAGGGCACACACAGTGTATCATCCACCTTCTTCCTCCTGAGGGAAAAGTGGATCCACTGTCATGCGTTCCTTCCTCCATTGAGAGGCACAGCTTAAGTCTGTGTAGAACTACATGGAGTGGAAATATAGAAATTTTTTCATACTCACCGTAATTTCTATTTCCAAGTCACTTCCATGGCAGCATTCACCAACATGGGTTAATCCCGCCTATCAGGTCACTGGACAGGAAAGTGTTAACGATCGGTTTAAATACCTTGCTCCTCCCAGCAATACTCGTCTAGTAACAAGCTCCAGAAGAAGGGAGGGAAGTTGGTGAATGCTGCCATGGAAGTGACTTGGAAATAGAAATTACGGTGAGTATGAAAAAATTTCTATATTTCCCAAGTCACCCATGGCAGACAATTCACCAACATGGGATTTCCCCAAGCTTTAAGAAGGGAGGGACCACTATTGATCAACAAAAAAACTTTTATTTAGAATGAACAACAGATTGCAAAATCTTTCTTCCAAACTTTGCATCTTGAGACAACATCACATTCAGTCTATAATGACGAATGAAGGTACAGGAAGACGTCCACCTAGCAGCCTTACTGATGAGGTCTGGCGGGGCCTTGGCTTCCGCCGCCCAGGAAGTAGCCATGGCTCTTGTAGAATGAGCCCTTAGGTCCTTAGGAATCTCATTGCCTGTCAACCGATAAGCTAGAGCAGTGATCCCCAACCAGTAGCTCGTGAGCAACATGTTGCTCTCCGACCCCTTGTATGTTGCTCTCAGGGTCCTCAAAGAAGGGGCTTATTTTTGAATTTCAAGCTTGAAATGAAGTTTTAATTGCATAAAAACTAATTACAGTCCCAAGTAGAGCTTCTTGTAGGCTGCCAGTCCACATAGGGGCTACCAAATAGCCAATCACAGCCCTTATTTGGCACCCCAAGGGACTTTTTTCATGCTTTTGTTGCTCCCCAACTCATTTTACATTTGAATGAGGCTCACGGGTTAAAAAGGTTGGGGACCCCTGAGCTAGAGCAATGCAGGAGACAATCCAGCGGCCAATCGTAGACTTAGCTGGCGCCAAACCCTTTCTAGGGCCCCTCGGAATCAGGAATAACCTGTCAGAATTTCGCCAATCCTTCGTTCGCGTCAGATAATGCGAAACGGCCCTCACCAGGTCCAAAGTATGCCATTCTCGCTCCTTGTCAGACTTTGGAGAAGGGCAGAAGGAAGGTAGTGTAACTTCCAAATCGGCATGAAATTGGGAGATTACTTTTGGAAGAAACTCGAAAGATGGTCTCATAATCACTTTGTCCGGATAGACAACTGTGTCTGGCTCTTTTGCCGACAAAGCAGAAATCTCTCCAACCCTGCAAGCTGAGGTAATAGCGACCAGGAACAGGACTTTCAACGTCGCATGCCAGTCCGAGGCCTCCCGCAAAGGCTCAAAAGGTGAAGACATTAAGGCTCGTAAGACGATCGTAAGGTCCCAAGGTGGAACTCTGGATTTCTTGAAAGGGCACACTCTTCTCATTGCGTTGAAGAACCGGTTAACCAGAGGCTCCTCCGCCCAGGAATGGCCACACAACGCAGATAATGCGGAAACTTGACCTTGCAGAGTGCTTGTGCTAAGTTTCCTCTGGAAACCCACAAACAGGAACTGAACCACCTGTTGGACAGTAGGATCTTTTGGGTCAAACTTGTGTTGTACTGCAAATTCTGCGAAGCACTTCCAGACCCTGTAATATTGAGCCGAGGTAGAAGCCCTCCGAGCCTTCAACAAGAAATTCACCAGATCGTCCTGGAAACCATATTCTGCTAGCCTCTGCCTTTCAATTTCCATGCCGTCAGTGACAGGGAATCCACTCCCTCATAGACCACTGGGCCCTGGGATAACAAATCCGGCTGAAGAGGCAGTCTCAGAGGTGGCTCTACTGCCAAATTCTGCAGGAGCGGAAACCAAGGGCGTCTCGGCCAATACGGAATTATGGCTATGACTAAGGCTTTTTCGGCATCCACCTTTTTCAACACCCTCCAAATCATTGGAAAGGGCGGAAAGACATAACCAAATATCCTGCTCCAATCCTGGAGGAGTGCATCCACTGCTTCTGCCAGAGGACATGGTGCCCTGGAAAAGAACCTGCTGCACTTGTGATTTTTGTTTGTGGCCATAAGATCGATTTCTGGCCTTCCGAACCTTTGTACTACGCCTTGAAAGGTTAGCAGACATAAACTCCATTCTCCTGGTTGCAAGGTGTTGCGACTGAGAAAGTCTGCCTCCGTATTCTGACTGCCTGGAATATGTAAGGCTGTCAGCCCTTCTAGATTTTCCTCTGCCCACGTCATTATCGGGGCTAGTTCTTTTAGCAGTCGGGTGCTTCTGGTGCCGCCTTGCTTCTGCACATAAGACACCGTTGTAACATTGTCTGACTGAATCTTTACCCAGGCATGTAAAATTTTTTCTGAAAAGGCCCGCAACGCCTCTTTCACGGCCCGTAGCTCCAGAATGTTTGAGGAGACACCCTGCAGGTTCCAATGACCTTGAACACTGCGGCCTTCCAGTACTGCACCCCAGCCTCTCTCTGAAGCGTCTGTCGTGATCACCATATACGGGGGGTTTGCAAGGACCATCCCCTGAGACAAGTTTCTTACAACCAGCCACCAACTTAAACTGTCTTTGGCGTTCTCTGAAACTACAATCCGTGAGTTTAGTTTCAACTGTCTTGAAGTATTTTCCCTCAGGAAGAATTGTTGGAGAGGCCTCATGTGCCACCTGGCCCACTTCACCATCTGGATCGTAGATGCCATGAGACCTAGGACCGACATGCATGACCTTACTGAGACTCTTTGTTGTTCCTTGAACTGTCTTATTTGTCTCAATATATGCTGTATCTTTTCTTGAGGAAGTGAAACTATTCCTTCCTGCGTATCCAGGTGTGCACCCAAGAAGACCATCCTTTGTGATGGAAGTAGGTTGCTCTTCTCCCAATTTATTATCCAACCGAACTGTTGGAGTACCAGGATTGTTCTGTCCCTGAATTTCAGAGCTTCTTCTCTTGATGAAGCCACCAACAGAATGTCGTCTAGGTAATGAAATATAGGCACACCTTCTACTCTTAGAAAAGCCACGACCGTGACCAGGACCTTCGTGAATGTTCTTGGGGACGTTGAGAGGCCAAAGGGAAGGCAGGTAAACTGGACATGTTGACCTCTGAAGGCAAACCGAAGATACTTCCGATGTGTCTTGTGCACTGGTACATGGAAATATGCGTCCTTCAAGTCCAGATTTATTAGCCATGACTGTGGCGGAACTGCTTGTAGGATGGACGTCAGTGACTCCATTTTGAAGCGCCTGCAGTTGACAAATTGATTCAGAGGGCGTAAATCCAGTACCGGTCTGAATGCCCCCAGGCTTTCCGGACTAGAAAGAGCTTCGAATAGAAACCTAAGCCCTGTTGGGACTTCGGAACCCATTCCACTGCCCCCGAGTTCAGGAGTTGATCTACATACTCCTGTAACACTTGGTCCAAACCTGGTATCTGCGGAACTGAAGACATCTTGAACACATTGCGAGACGGCAAACTGTGGAATTCCAACCGATATCCTTCCTGAATCACCCTCAGGACCCATTGGTCTCTGATTTTTGAGGCCCAGACCGCATAAAAGGATGTTAGACGTGCCCCCACTGTGCTGGTCTGAGCCGGCCTGATCTCATTGCTTCTTCTCTGTATGGCTTGAGCTGAAAGTAGAACTTCTCCTATTGGGAGGCCTACTTTCCCCCCTTGTGGGCTTCCAATTCGTCTGTCTTCCGGCAGTCCTTCCATATCTAGGCTGTCTTGAACCTCGAAAGGACCTGTTAATGGGGGAACTAGGCCTACCCCCTTGACGTCTGAATCTCTTTTCCTGCGGCAAAAATACACTCTTGCCCCCGGAAGCCTTCTTAATGATGGAATCGAGTTTCTCACCGAAGAGCATCTCCCCCTCAAATGGCAACTGACATAAGTTCACCTTAGAGGCTGAATCCGCCAGCCACGGCTTCAGCCACAAAGCCCTTCTTGAGGACACCGAAAGTGCCATAGTTCTTGAAGCTAGATGTACCAGATCTAGAGAGGTATCTGTCATGAAATCCACCGCTAGCTTCAATTCGGACAACATTTCACGTAACCCTGATCTTTTGACATTAGACGAAATGGCATCTTCCAGGTTATTTAACCACACCTTCATAGCTCTTGATGTGGAGGTCATAGCTACTGCCGGTCTACAAGTTGCTCCTGCCGCTATAAACGTCTTCTTGAGATTCGTTTCGATCCGTTTCTCCATTGGATCACGGAAAGCTGCTGCATCATTCACTGGCAGCGTCGTCTTTCTTGCCAACCTTACCACTGCAGCATCGACTTTAGGCGGATTGTCCCACAACTTAGAGAAAGACTCCTCCACCGGATACTTTTTTGCAAACTTCCCCTGGACAACAAACTTTTTCTCTGTTCTCTTCCACTCAGAGCTGATGATTTCCTTAGTTGAATCATGTACCGGGAAAGTCACCTGTCTTTTCCTGACCGATGGGAAGAACTTATCTGCTGAACTAGACTTAGGTAGCTCTTCCGAAAGACACAGCGTCTTCCTTACTGCCTTTACCAGATTCTCTATCGCTGTAGGGTCAAATGTAATTTCTTCCTCAGAAAACACTTCTCCTTCCTCTGAGAGTTCAGAATGTGCCTCCCCAGGAGAATACAATTCCTCATCTGACACATCCGATAGAGACTCATATGGCAAATCTCTGACCCTCTTAGCTTTCCTCTGTACCCCAGAGGTAGAAGCAGAAGCCTCTTGCATGCCTTGTACCACAGCTTGCTTGATGATGGAGACCAGAGCATCCAATTGTGGGGCTCCTGAAGGCTGAGGGTCTGCAGACGCTACTGGGTCCGTAGCTGAAGCCGCTTTCCTTGAAAGAGTAGGCTCCCCTTTCTGCAATTCAGTTGACACATGTAGGCTGAAATGGAAAAGACAACCATCAGCCACTAATTATCGTTCTCTCTCATTACATCCATATAACCACAGCCAGCTTACCTAGGACCTTTGGGCTGAGACCCTTTTCCAGAGCCAGGCTGATCCATAGTAACAATCTGTAGCAGAGTGAACAAACGCTCCCCAACTTCCAGCGAAGTGTACTATCATATCCAGCCAAAACGCCAGCCTTGCACATACTGCCAGCGTCTTCTTATTGCGTCACTTCCTGACGCCGTTTTCCCGCGCGTCACTTCCTGGCGCGCGTCCTTCGCGTGCGCCAATCCCGGCGCGCGTCCCCTTTGGGCGCGCGTCTTCCGCGTGCGTCACTTCCAGCGCACGTCACTCCGTTCGTCAATTCAGGCGCGCGTCTTCCATGCGCTTCCGCGTCCGCACTCGACGCGCGTCCGCGTCAGTATTGGCGCGTGTGCTCTCCACATGGAACAAACAATTTACACAGCCTCGAATCCACATGAAACGGCTGATCCTCTGGACTGCTTCATCCTCCTCTCCACCCTAGGAGGGAATTCCTACAGCAGCTCCAGCACACAACCCTGCCCAACGGGTTCTTCTCACCACAACCCATATAGGGTGCACTTGGAGGCATCAGAGGGGGGAGAGAGAGAGAGAGAGAGAGAGAGACCCACTCTGGTATGGTAAGCTTTTTAGCAGCCTTTAGCAATCTGTAACAGCCTGTAACAGCTTGTAGCAGCCTGTCGTGACCTGGACAGGAAAAAAGACGAGTATTGCTGGGAGGAGCAAGGTATTTAAACCGATCGTTAACACTTTCCTGTCCAGTGACCTGATAGGCGGGATTAACCCATGTTGGTGAATTGTCTGCCATGGGTGACTTGGGAAATATCTGTCTTAAAATGCATATTTCTCACCGATACAGCTTTAAACAGGCCAATGCCATGTCTGTCAGTGAGCTACAGGAAGAGTGCTTTACAGTGTACAAAAAGCGGATGAGCCCCTGTATGTGGCCTTGTCCTAAAAATCCAAATGCGGCCACAGAATGTTTGCTTGGCTTTTTAAACTAATCATCTATCATAACTGGCTGGTCAAACAAGGGCTCTTTTTTATAATGTGTGTCAAAATCCCCTTTGCCTATGTGCCCCAGAAATGGCTCCTTTGCCCATCAAGACCCATATCAAATGCTCCCCTTGCAACTGCTCCCTTACCCCATATGTAAGCTGAGAATGCAGGGTAGTGCAGTGGAGATGGTGGCAACCATATTTGTGTTGGAAAACAACAGACAGTGATTGTTCCAGTGCATGTTACTTAATGCAGGGAGGGTCTATTGTTGCTTGGCAATGTGATGTCATGTTTGACCTGTAACCCTGTGTGATTTTCTTCTTCCTGTGTATGCTCTCAGTTCCTATTGCAGATGTTATGCTGAAGTGTTCATGCTGAGTTCCATAAAGCAACCCAGAAGTTCTATAAACCAACACAGAAGTTGGTGTGTCTGACCTCACTTACAGAGAAGCTGCACATGCAGTTCAGATCAGCTCTCTGCTAACAATTTGGTCACAACATGTACCAGGAATTTATTGCAAAAATAAGCATGCACACCAGAAGCCTATTTTGCATTGGTTTATAGATGTTCCTAGTCCACATCCAATGCTAAAACTGCACATCAGATGTGATCCAACCAGGCATGATGGGTGCAAATTCCACTGTGCTACTCTGTGTTCTCAGCTTAAATATGGAGCAAGGGTGCAGCTGTGGGGGAGCATTATATGCTTGGGTGGGCTCTCTCTCTCCACACACACACACACACACTATGTTTTAACTACGGAGTGCGACCTGGTTCGATGGATATTGCATGAGAGCGGAATTACTCACCGCTATTCGTATCAACACCCTGCTTACCATTTTACTTTGTAAATTCCTTGGATTAGTGCATCACAGCTGTTGGAAGTGTATGTATGTATACTTTACTTTTACTTAAGCTCAACTTGCAATTGGCCACCTTAAATACATTTTCTCATGATTGGACACACCTGCCTATGAAGTGCAAGGCTTAACGAGCTACTCCAAGCAATTTGGTGTTGCCAGTTATCAGTATTGAGCAGTTACATGCACTCAAATTAGCAAAATTACAAGGGTACCCACATTTTTGCACAGCCACTTTTTCACATTTGATTTAATTTCATACAACTGAATACTGCTTCACTAAAATTCTTTGATCAGAAAACACCCCAGTACTCAGATGTTTCTGGAAAATAAAAGACATACCACTGTTATCTTTTTTGTTGAAAGTGGAGTAAATTATTATGCAGGCTGAGAGGGGGTTCCCAAACTGTTTCATATGACTATATACATATATACACATATATATACACTTTACAGTGCCTCTTTATTGGGGATGTTATTTCTTTGATAGCTGCTAGTAGGGAAAAAATCTCCTGTGCCACTGCTTCTTGTGGGCTGTGTTCGAACACACATATACATGACTGTAGCATATTAAATGTGAATAATATAAAACAGTTTTCTCATTAGCACTACTAGCAGTTAGGCAGATAAAAAAAACAAAAACAAAAAAACTAAAAGGTTGAACTTGATGGACGTGTGTCTTTTTTCAACCTTACTTACTATGTTACTATGTTACTATGTTACTAACCTGATACACCCATCATGTCTCTGGCAGCGGGCAAGTGGCACTTTAACTATACAGCTGCTATAGGCCAAAAGCAGGGATCCAGAGCCTTTATCCACTTCTAAGCCAATAATTCTCTGGTCCTCTTCACCCCAACCACATCTGCAAATAAAGGTCAGAAGCTCTACTTCATGTTAAAAAGAGGACAACATTGATAATCCACTGCAGAGCATACATCTGCAAATTTAAGACAGACCTGTTTGCAGGGTATGTCTGCAGTTCTTCCAACAGTACAGTTTTATTTACTGAGGTGCCTTTCTCAGATTCACTCATTTTTGGCACCAGTAGATACTTAAAGACAGTTCCGGAGTCTGAGGCAAGAAATAGTACAGTCTGGTTTCCATGAACTCCAGAGGATGCATCCACAGCTAGGTGAGTCAGTTGATTCCTGAAAGTCAATAATATTGATTTTATTAATGACAGCACAATATTTAAACTGCTTATCAATTCTTTTATTATGATTACTAAAACTACCTTTGTATTGTGGCTTGTATGAATTGTTATGTGTGATTTGCCTGGCAAATCCTCATTTCTTTTATTTTGCTGTGTTTGTCACTTTTTGTGAGGCACTACAGGTACTTAATATATACATTTTAATGACCTTTAATCCCACCAAGCAGTAAAACTTTTTTTTTCTCACCGTGTCATAGTCCTTGTAATCCATGGAAAGCCACCAACTGATGGAACAGAATCTTCCATTAGTGGATGAGACTTTACAAAGTTCAGCACTTCATCAGGGAGACTGCGTGAGGAGTTATAAGGCTGTGAGTTTCCGACACAGCATCCTGGGCTGGAGAATGAATACATTTTTATGAGAAAGTAACATAACATTTATATAACATTTCTTTAAAAAAAATTATATTCACAGTAGCGTACTGAGCTGAAGAGTTGGAAAGTCTGAAAAATGTCTCTGCTGAGAGCAAAATGTCTGTATTAACATTTCCCTTCTATGGAAATGTGCCTTGTTTTAAAGTTATTTTTCCATAATTTGAATCTTCATACCTTAAGTCTACTAGAAATCCTGTAAACATTAAATAAACCCAATAGGCTGGTTTTGCTTCCATTAAAGATTACTTATATATTTATTATTACAGAGAAAAAGCAAATCGTTTTTAAAACTTTGGATCATTTGATAAAATGGAGTCTATGGGAGACGCCTTTCCGTAATTCAGAGCTTTCTGAATAATGGGTTTCCGGATAACGGATCCCATACCTTTTTGCAAGCCTGAGAAAGGATTAAGAGACATATCTGCCTTTGGAAAAAGTTCCTAGACAAGCACTAGTATGTATAATAATTATACATTTGTATGGGTAATAAAAATTCTTACTGAAAATATTATTTTAATGACTTTCAGCAGGTCTTAAAATTAGCATGTTTAATAACTGTCTAATAATGTAGATCGCATTGTGAAATGCAATTTCTGTACTTATTTATGCAAATTTAGTTTCCATAATTTTACAGCCTAGATTTCTTTTCTCCTTATAAATCACATAAGTACACTGTTTCCTTTATCTACTCCCAGCTTAAAAGACATACCAACCAAAGGTGGCTAAAATATGCCATCTTTCAGGTTATACTTGGAGGCTGAAATGTTACTGTAATTTGTGTGTTTTGAGTGTATATAGAGAGAAGGATAATAGCCAGTCTAGTGCCCCATTTCTTTGACACCCTGTGCAGTTCTTTATGCATTAAAATTAGTGTGCAAAAAACAAGACAGTAAAACTCATAGTTATAAGTAACGTTCTGTATTAATTTAGTGGAGGAAATGCCTCTTGAAATGCCACATACACTGTACTTATTAATTATAGTATATACTGTAGGTTCTAGGGGGTTAATTCACTCACCGGGGCCTTGGTACCAGCTCTTCTGGGACAGCAGTCCAGACAGAGTCTGGAGTGCGCTGTTCCCTAAATCGGCCAGAAAAAACAGATGCTATTTGTTCCATGTCAAACAGGCAGACAGCTGATCCAGGAATACTAAGGAAAAATATCGGATTATACACAATTTTACAACTATTGCAACTTAATTTGCATACATTCATTATAACGCAGTAATACAGTGGACATGGTTGAAAAAAAGACACATCCATCAAGTAAGTTCAACCAGCCTGTCCAAGTGAAACTTAGAGAAAGACCCCAAAAAAAATCCTGAAAAATATCTGAAGCTTTCCAACTTGCCCCAAGGGGGGGGGGTTACCTCCACACTCCAAGGGGGCAATCAGACCAGTACCTGGATAACATAGCTTAACAGCTTTCACTAGAAAACCATTTGTTTGCATCTTAACATGAAACTGCTTCTCTGCTAAGCTGATTGGATGCCCTCATGTCTGCGAGAACTATCAGAGGGTAATATATCCCTAGACTAGAAGTCACTGATGAGTTATGCAAAAAGCTTGAGGCCAATATACTGTAGATACCATCCCTGCTGCAGTCTGATCAACAGCTCAACTCCTAACACCTGCTCCTATTCTTCTTTACACAGTTTTGCAATTTTTAGAATCTCAATATGAAATATTACCCAATAATAATTACAAAGAAGTAAAGGGGAAGCAGGAGCAGAGGGCAGGTGGTGGTGTGTGCTATTGGGGCTGCAACAGGTGTGAAAGAGACAGTATGGTGGGATGCCAGGACAGAAAGATGCCAGGCAGTGAAAAAAGGCCAGGGTGATACCAGGAAAACCAAGTTGCAGGCTTGGGATGCCAGATCAGCACCATTGAGCGGTTAGAAAAAGGAGATAGTGGGCAGTGGATTGCAGAGCAGTTGTGGTGGCGAAGGTGAGGCATGAGAGGGGTAGTAGAGCAGTAGAAGAGACATTACAAATAGTGTGCTTATCTCTTTAACTTATAAATGCTGTTTATAAGGATATCATTTACAGTTTGGCCCATAGGAAAAATGCATAAACTGTATAGTGAATAACGTACTCCCATTTTAAAATATATTGTAAATAAAGTACCCCCTCTTGTAAAATATAAGGATATTATATCCTCATATTTTGCAACAGGGGTACTTTATTTATTATAGTACTCACGTTTCAGTTAATGTGAAAGAAATAACATCACTAAGCTCCGATTATAACCAATAAAATCACTAAGCACCGTGTATATAGTGAATAAAGTACCCCCTCTTGTAAAATATAAGGATATTATAAGTTACCGAGTAGTTTCATGACCATATAAAAACACGAGGCCGAAGGCCTCATGGAACTCCAAAGTAACTTCTAATAGCCCGTTATTTTGCAACTGGGGGTACTTTATTTATTATAATACACACACAGAAATGACATCAGAACTCACCGTTTATAACATCAGAATTCACGTTTATAAGGATATAATTTACAAGATATTCATGGCTTTTGTGTATTATAAGGATATCATTTACAGGATATTCATGGCCCTTACGCATTATAAGGATATATTATAAGGCTGTCATTTATATTATTGGATTATGTATAAGGATATTAGAAATCACTGAGGAGCTCCTTGGCCATTTAAAAGCCATTTGCTTTTATTCTTATCAGTCACTCAGAGGTGACTTCTACTGTCATGGCATGTAACAAATGTTATGTGTAATATAATTAGGATATAAACCAGTTTAAATCATTATAGATCATATCAATTTAAACTGTTTAAAATGTTCAAGAAACCATACCTATTTGTTGGAGTGGAAAAAAGTGCCAAAACAACATGCCTTCCACCAATGTTCAGGATATTGCTGACTGTTTGGATGACATTGAAGTAAAAATGAGAATCTCCAGGGACAGAACAGTTTAAACGAGTCTTCAAGAAGGAAGAGAATTGCTTTTCCAAAACACGCTGTGACCCTCCCATGTCATTTTTACACACACGTGCAACACGGGATACCACTACCTGCGTACAAAAAGGAGTGGTGTAATATGGTGCAAAGAAAATAAACCATTAAAATAAACCATTGTTCAATTGTTTTATTGTATTAAAAAACATTCTATGCAGATATTTTCTTGTGATATATTCATTTCAAATCACTGAAACTCAAAATGAGTTCTCTAATTTTATGCATGCATAAGAGTTCAACTCCCATATTTTAAAATTTTGCTGAGCCAGGGACCTGACATCCAGCCATGACTCATTTTAAGGTTTCAGTTTATACATTATTCAACATGCCTGACTAGCAGGACGGTGGTTAAAGGGCTTGTAAACCAAAATGAAAGCAATGTTTAGTGATTAACAGACCTGTAAAACGGAGAATGACTACTGTGGAAGGCATTGTGAGAAGTGGAGTCTTGAGTGGGGGAGGAATATATATATATATATATATATATATATATATATATATATATATATATATATATATATATATATATATATATATCTATATATAGATATATCTATATATATATATATATATATATATATCAATTGAAGATGGACCAGCACTCCGTTTTCTTTATCAAAAGTGTTTATTCAATACACTGTGCATCCAACGTTTCGGCCCGCATTGGGGCCTTTATCAAGGATAAAGTGTGTGTGGCTTAGTGCCCAATATTTATACCCACAATTCCCTCATTAGCAACGTCATGATGACCTCATTACAACACTCAATTAACAATTCAACACATATGATGAGTGGTTAATCACAATAAAAAAGGTGTACCTTCATATTTGTGTCAATAGGTGTCAGCAAAATACTGTGCATTTAATCTGTGCTCATATTCCATTGAAGTGAGTTAAAAAACTGTTACAAATCAATCTCCTTGTTTCCAAGGCCGATGGATACACAAATACAGCACCTGTGAATCAAGATAAGCCTTATCTTAGTAAATTGCAACATATTATCAATTGTGACATACAATCATATAAGGGAAACGGCATTTGTTACAATTATTCCAACCCTCTTTTATATGTCTCCATGCTCCTAAAACTTGAATTTTCAGGTGCTGAAATAGGGGAAAGAGTTGTAGTATTTAAGTTAGGAAACAACCCAGGGATTGTTGACCGTTTAACCCCCTAGGTGCCACGCATCCCAATTCATATATCCAATATGCTTCCCTCTTTAGGAGCATATTATCATAATCTCCCCCTCTTGCTCTCTTGGGGATCTGCTCTATGGGCATGCATCTAAACGCTGCCGGGCTGTGTTTAGCCTCGGCCCAGTGTTTGGCCACCGGCTGTTGTGAAATGTCCTGTCTCTTGCCTTTATCTTTTTTACACTTATCTGGATCTAATGCAGCTCTTATACTGGACCTATGCATTGCCATCCTCTCTTTCAACTGCCTAATCGTCTTTCCACAATAAATAAGTCCACAGGGGCTTATCTTGATTCACAGGTGCTGTATTTGTGTATCCATCGGCCTTGGAAACAAGGAGATTGATTTGTAACAGTTTTTTAACTCACTTCAATGGAATATGAGCACAGATTAAATGCACAGTATTTTGCTGACACCTATTGACACAAATATGAAGGTACACCTTTTTTATTGTGATTAACCACTCATCATATGTGTTGAATTGTTAATTGAGTGTTGTAATGAGGTCATCATGACGTTGCTAATGAGGGAATTGTGGGTATAAATATTGGGCACTAAGCCACACACACTTTATCCTTGATAAAGGCCCCAATGCGGGCCGAAACGTTGGATGCACAGTGTATTGAATAAACACTTTTGATAAAGAAAACGGAGTGCTGGTCCATCTTCAATTGATACATATCCTTTTGACCGAGCACCCGGCAAGGAACTACAGAGGATAGAGTGCAGGTGTCTCATATTGAACTGTATATTGGGATCAGCTTCCCTAATTACACCTTGCACCCCCGATTGATATTTGTGGAAAGAACCTCGTTTCGTGGACGTCATGGATGATGACAACCAGAGGAACACAAAACAAGGGGAAAATTTCACCAGAGAGGAAATAAGCAGGATCTTGTTCTCGGAAACATATGAGGAAACATTTGGCAAGTTGGGAGCTAAGGAGGCTTACCACGAGTTGTTGAGACTGCGGAAGAAAGAAGCCGAGCTGCACCTTCATGGTGTCTCCCTGTCGGATTATTATAGGGAGAGCAAGATTCCAAGAGGCTTTCGGCTTAACAGCACGCCGACTCTGGGGAGAAACAACCCGGCTTTCTGCACCCGTTGGTGCCAGATACTTGACCGTTGCTCCCTCGATCTCATGTTGCTAGTGATCGAGGAGGCAGGGAGGGAGTTAACTTCTGTGAGGAGTGAGCTGTCCAGCTTCGAGGCAGCTCACCTAGAGACATTGCGGAGCGATAAGGAAGCGGATTGGCCTGGGCGTCTGCAAGAGCAAGTCGGCAAATACAAGGCCGAACTGCTCTCCTTCAAGAGTGCCAAGCGTCTTCGTGTGCACCAAGATTATAAGGAGGGTGCAGTATACCGCTGGCAGCAGAGCGGCGCACCGAGGAGAAGGAGGGCAGAATGGCGTTCGCGCAGGTCACCAGGGCGATCCATGACAAGTGGAGCGTCGGAAAGCGAGGAGGAAGCAGCCGCAATAGGAAGCGCAACAGGATCACCGCAAAATCGAGGCCAGGTGCGTTTTTTAGGACATCGCCCAGGAGACAACGTGGATCCAGGAAGGCCACCCGCCGTGGTGGCAAATCGAATACCCGCAAATACAAGATCACGGAAGCCCCAGGCGGAGACCGGGGCCAAGAAGAGGAGCTGATCTTCAACATATCCTCATACATACTTACAGCATCGGAGGCATCGCTACTAAGGAGGGGCCTTGGCTACGTACCTATGGTGAGTGGCGATCCATTTTCACACACTGTGGATAACTTTAAATTTTCAAGGCATGTTAGGTTAAAGGAGAAATATGCTCAGGGTACAGGCTCTGTCCACAGGTTCCCGCATATAGAGGATGCTGACTCGGAACAGGCCCCGGGTTTAACTACAGCAGCTGCGGATGGGTTGAGTGAGAATGCTAGAAGTATGTCTCCAGCCATAGAGAAATTCAAACTAGCCAGCACCTACGATCCGATCAGCAGCAATGCCTCCATTAAAACTTTTAACCGCATGCTTGACGCGGATGTAATGTCCCATTATAACAAAAGACGCAAGTGGAGGGGAAATTTGACTGTGGTTGAGAAGGAAGCAATTAAGTCCTTAAAACAAAATAAGGACATTATTATTAAAACTGCGGACAAGGGAGGAGGGATTGTGGTTATGAACTATTCCTATTACAAGCAAGAACTCCTGTCCCAGTTGGCTGATACCACTAAGTACAATAGACTGTCATTTGATCCCACCGTGAACTTCCAAAATGAACTGAGACTGTTATTACAGATGGCTAAGAGTAATGGGTGGGTTACTGAAAGTATGTGTGAGTTCTTCCTACCAGCACACCCCATTCGACCAGTAATATACACGCTGCCAAAAGGCCATAAAAGCCTACATACGCCCCCAGGGCGTCCTATCATTTCCTCGAATGGCTCTTTGAATGAGGGCATAGCAGCTTATGTGGACTCTTTGCTGCAACCATGTGTACAGAATATGACTAGTTATCTGAAAGACACAAACGATTTTCTCAAAATGATTCGCAGTATAAGTTGTCCCATTACAGATATGGTGTTGGTAACCATGGATGTACAGAGCCTGTACACCTGCATCCCCCATGATGCTGGTGTGGAGGCAGTGCAGGAATTGGTTATAGGCAATGCATTATATACGGGCCCACCTGTGGAGTTTATGCTAGACCTCCTTAGGTTTATTTTGCATAAGAATTATTTTAAGTTTGAGAACGAATATTTTGTACAACGCACGGGCACAGCTATGGGGTCAAAAGTAGCCCCAGCTTATGCTAATGCGTTTATGCATAAATTTGAATCTGACCACATATTGTGCCATCCACTGTTTAGACAGTATGGGGCATTCTATAGACGATACATAGATGATGTTTTCTATGTATGGCTAGGTCCTATTGATAAATTAGATGAATTTGTCGGATATCTAAACGATCTAGATAGCCCAGTGAAATTTACGGCTAAGTATGATCTGCAGCAGATAGATTTTCTGGATGTTAAGGTGTACAAAGAGAATAGTCAGTTGCAGACATGTGTATATAGAAAGCCGACTGATAGGAATACGCTCACCCATTACCATAGTAACCACCCTAGGCACCTTTTGAACTCGCTGCCCAAGTCACAGATGCTTAGGGTGGTACGTATTGACAGTGACCCCAAGAAAAGATCAGAAGATCTTATGGAAATGTATGGTAAATTCCTGGATAGGGGGTACCCCAGTAAACTACTTTTGGATACCAAGCAATGGGCTCTTTCCCTGGATCGTGAGGAGGTCTTATTGGAGCAGGAAGAGCACCAAAATGTCAGAAATAGAGGTGGGGGCAACGATATTTACTATGTTAGTAAGTATGGGGCTAACAGTGCTGTGGTGAACGATAGTGTGCTGAGACACTGGCCCATTTTGAAAACGGACGACACCATCTCTAAAAAGTTACCAGACAGGCCCAAGTTTAGTTACGCAAGGGGGGAGTAACTTGAAGGAAATATTGAGCCCATCGGATCCAGTGAGTAAATACCAGGGGAGGCAGGCCCAACATTTTCTAACACAGCGCCCAGGGGTGTTTAAATGTATGGGTTGTATACTCTGCAGTTCACTAATACAAGGTACATATTTCACCCACCCACACACAGGGAGGAGATATAATATCAGACAAAGGATGTCCTGTGATTCATCTATGGTGATCTATATTGTGAAATGTCCCTGTGGACTTATTTATTGTGGAAAGACGATTAGGCAGTTGAAAGAGAGGATGGCAATGCATAGGTCCAGTATAAGAGCTGCATTAGATCCAGATAAGTGTAAAAAAGATAAAGGCAAGAGACAGGACATTTCACAACAGCCGGTGGCCAAACACTGGGCCGAGGCTAAACACAGCCCGGCAGCGTTTAGATGCATGCCCATAGAGCAGATCCCCAAGAGAGCAAGAGGGGGAGATTATGATAATATGCTCCTAAAGAGGGAAGCATATTGGATATATGAATTGGGATGCGTGGCACCTAGGGGGTTAAACGGTCAACAATCCCTGGGTTGTTTCCTAACTTAAATACTACAACTCTTTCCCCTATTTCAGCACCTGAAAATTCAAGTTTTAGGAGCATGGAGACATATAAAAGAGGGTTGGAATAATTGTAACAAATGCCGTTTCCCTTATATGATTGTATGTCACAATTGATAATATGTTGCAATTTACTAAGATAAGGCTTATCTTGATTCACAGGTGCTGTATTTGTGTATCCATCGGCCTTGGAAACAAGGAGATTGATTTGTAACAGTTTTTTAACTCACTTCAATGGAATATGAGCACAGATTAAATGCACAGTATTTTGCTGACACCTATTGACACAAATATGAAGGTACACCTTTTTTATTGTGATTAACCACTCATCATATGTGTTGAATTGTTAATTGAGTGTTGTAATGAGGTCATCATGACGTTGCTAATGAGGGAATTGTGGGTATAAATATTGGGCACTAAGCCACACACACTTTATCCTTGATAAAGGCCCCAATGCGGGCCGAAACGTTGGATGCACAGTGTATTGAATAAACACTTTTGATAAAGAAAACGGAGTGCTGGTCCATCTTCAATTGATACATATCCTTTTGACCGAGCACCCGGCAAGGAACTACAGAGGATAGAGTGCAGGTGTCTCATATTGAACTATATATATATATATATATATTCTCCACCAAAGAGGCCGCACTGCTCAGGACTTATTGCAAACAAAAACTTTTATTAGAGAATCCAACGTTTCGGCTGTACCACCAGCCTTTGTCAAAGTTACATGCATACAAACAGATTACCCTTAAATACCCAAAATCTGGCGCGAAAATCCACCAGCCCTCCCTCAGGTGACGTGTTCAAAAGAAACCCGAGTGTCAGGTTAAATTGCACACACCACGGAAGGTTATGATAGACCTAGTACAAACACGGATCTGACTGATGCATAATGAGTGCGCTGCCAAGACGCTACACTGAATGAACCGACAGGAGGGTTGCTGTGACAGCGCCTCGGAAAACGTATACGATCGTTCTCAATACAAATAGACAGTGACAGCGTTTTTGGTGCGAGCACATCACAGGGTGTGTCTGGGTACGTGGTTATAGACACGACATGGAGCTCATGACTTTGCTGATTGAGGGTATGCACATTGGTGTGGGTGTTTATACGGACGATTATGGGTGATCACTACAGAGAGGAGGTAAACCCAGACCTGACACTATATTTACCTGCGAGTTCCTTCTTTCCCCACAGGTTGAGTGCTTCCAGCGACAGGGCGGATTAGCTAAATAGTAGCGATCATGTAGCATATCGTTAAATTGTTACTTAAATATGTATTGATATGATTGTTACTATGTGTGGAACGGTATCACTTAAAGACTACAAACTTTTCCCAGTATGTCCCGCTGTGAACAGCTGATTGTTATGGACTTTACTAGTATCACCTGACAGTTATGGACTTTACTAGTATCACCTGACACTCGGGTTTCTTTTGAACACGTCACCTGAGGGAGGGCTGGTGGATTTTCGCGCCAGATTTTGGGTATTTAAGGGTAATCTGTTTGTATGCACGTAACTTTGACAAAGGCTGGTGGTACAGCCAAAACGTTAGATTCTCTAATAAAAGTTTTTGTTTGCAATAAGTCCTGAGCAGTGCGGCCTCTTTGGTGGAGATTGTTTGCAGCTTTTGTCTCAGTTGTAAGTTATGAAAACTGGGGTTTCTGGAGTCCACATAGGGTTGCCACCTGGTTGGTATTTTACCAGACTGGCCAGTAAAAATGTTGGTTGATCCCAATGTTATAGGTATGGAAAAATGATAAATATATAAGAAGGCCAGTATTTTTTTTCCAGAAAAGGTGGCAACCCTAAGTTCACATGTGTCCTCAACCAGAGGTGTAACATTTGGGGCATGGGCTTCACCATAAAAAAATTTCTGGTAGCCTGCAATGCCCAAAAAAATGCAGGTTACACATTATTTGACAGGTCACCATGAATCTTGATATGATTAACCCACATCATTTTGCAGTATGAATGTGTGAAGTATGATGGTGGTAGAGTCATGCTGAAGGGCTGCTGCTATTAAAAAGGTATATTGTTAAAATAGAAATAAGAATGGCTAGTGCAAAAATATTGCAAGAAAACAGTCCAGTCCCCTAAAAAAACTGAAATTTGCTCCCAAAAGCCAAAGTAACACTATCCAAAACAAAGAAAGGGACTGAATGCAGTAGGTAAACAGAGAGGAAGATAAATCAAAGCAGAAACAATAAAAATATGAGAAAGTAAAGCAACAATAATTGATCACAAATGGGAAGAAAGTTACCCCAAAAAAGAATAGGGTATGTGGCTTAAGATACCAGTCCAGGTAAGCTGCATGTAGCAATTAGCATATAATGTTCCTGGTATAGAATGTACACAGGCCATAAACTAAAGTATAAATGAGTCCAACTGGACCTCTGTTTACCGCTGAATGCTCAGGAGGCAATATATTTACTTTAATTGCCACCTACTATGTATCTCCATCTTGGAAATAGATGATACTCAATTGTGCAGAACTATAGGTTCAATGCAGGATGCTGCCACTTTGCAGAGTTATTTGACTAAGTTCGAAAACTGGCTAGCAAACTGGAAAATGAGGTTCAATATTGTTTTTTTGGCAAAAATAATATAAATGCAAGTTATACACTAAATGGCAGTGTGTTGGGAGTTTCCTTAACTGAGAAGGATCTAGGGTTAAGTAATTGTCTAATTCTGAGCGGTGTCATTCTGTGGCCGCAAATAAAGTTCTCTCTTGCATAAAAAAGGGCATTAACTCAAGGGATGAAAACATAATTATGCCTCTTTATAGGTGCCTGGTAAGGCCTCACCTGGAGCATGCAGTGCAGTTTTGGACTCCAGTCCAAGGTATATAAGTGAGCTGGAGAGAGTGCAGAGACATGCAACTAAACTGGTTAGAGGGATGGAAGATTTTAATTATGAAAGTAGACTGTCAAGGTTGGGGTTGTTTTCTCTGGAAAAAAGGCGCTTGCGAGGGGACATGATTACACTTTACAAGTACATTAGAGGACACTATAGACAAATAGCAGGGGACCTTTTTACCCATAAAGAGGATCACCGCACCAGAGGCCACCCCTTCAGACTACAAGAAAAAAAACTTTAATTTGAAGCAACATAGGTGGTTCTTTACATTGAGGACAGTGAGGTTGTGGAATGCACTGCCAGGTGATGTTGTGATGGCTGATTCTGTTAATGCTTTTAAAAGGGGCTTGGATGATTTCTTGGACAGACGTAATATCAAAGGCTATTGTGATACTAAACTCTATATTTAGTAAAGATATAGGTATATATAATTTATGTGAAGGTATGGAGGGGTGTGTCTGTATGAATGCTGGGTTTTCATTTGGAGGGGTTGAACTTGGTGGACTGTCTTTTTTCAACCCGATTTAACTATGTAACTATACGTGTGTTTAAAAATGCAAAATAAAAACTTTAACAAATGAATGGAATAAAATCACTCTGAAACAGCTGGTATTCATTTATCTCAAAAGACTTACGAACTGGTATTGCTGCAAAAGGGATCTCTAAGAATATTAAAGTGTCCCTACTAAATATTTATATAAATAACATAATTCAGTTTTTTTTTAAGATTTCTTAAGATTTATTTATATAATAAAACAATATTCAAAAATTAATTTTGCGTTCAGTGTTTTAAAATTAAAATATCACAGCAAACATAATATCAGTGTCGAATGTTTTATTCATTAAAGGCATAATCATTGGGGGTTCCAAAATGTTAGAAACCCCCGGTAATCACTCCTGTTAGCAGTAAATGGAACCAATCTGGGGTATTTCTGTAGAAGCTAATTCATTCGAATATTCTTCTTCTACTGTCCTCTTTTCTCCAGGCCCAGGCATGCATATGTGCAGTAGAGTGATAAAGCCTGTCCATGCTTCTGCCCAGACCAGAACAAAGAGAAGACAAAAGAAGCGACAATTAACTTTTTTCGAGAATAGGAGCACTGGCCCAGGGTATCAGGTAAGAAATTATAATTACTGGGATACCACCCAGTAATTACACCTTTTATTCTCTTTTAAATGAAGGTATGAACAAATTTGCAAGGAACTTGATAGATGTAAGGTAAAATTTCATAAATCTAGATGAACCTACTACATAGGTGTGTTACAGGTAATAAAACCAATGTAGGGCATTTATTTGTATATTATTTAGGTAAATAAAATGGGCACCTTCTCAAGGTAGTTGAACTCCATTGCAACCTCCGTGAAAAAGAAATACACGTGCTCTCTCCATTCCACTGCATGAATAAAATATGGATCTAAGGGCAGAAAACAAAACTGTCAATGAAAACCAAAAGGCAGACTATTACCCACAAATGTAGAAATACATTTGTGCCTTAAGTTATTTCCCTCACCCTTGAACCATTTGGAGTCATGTTTTACACTGCGTAGAGCTAGACTTGGGCCAAGGCTGCGATACAAAACAGCATCTATAGCCAGGAAATCTGTTACTGTAGCAGTGAAGAGCATTCCATCTAAAAGAGGGGGAAAAAGAGAATGCTGTGTAATGACTGTGGTGAGGATGTTACTGAAATCAGTCTATATCTGACTGTACAGCTGTGTACATGTTCTATTCCTCTTTTCACTGTTTCACTTTCAGAATAACCAGTTTTGAACTTACCTGCAAATAGAGCAACATTTGCATGTTTGGGATCATATGGACATCGTGCCATTCCACTAATAGTGTCTCCAACCTGCTCCAGAGTGTCAGTCTACGGGTGTTGGGAAAGAAAAATAAATTTTAAATATAATATATATATATATATATATATATATATATATATATATCCCACAAAGAAGGTCCGCACTCTCAGGACTTAAATTGAAAAAATGTTTTTATTAACTAAACGACATATATATATCTCAAGGGAACGTTGTGCTCACCACTAATTTTTAAAACCATTAGGTGGGGGTGCAATGAGGCTGTGACCACAAAATACATATAGACAAATACAGGAGTCCTCTGCACTCAACCCATTATCAATATATTTAAGACAGACATTTTGTGCATACTGCTACTGAAAATGCCTTACCCTTTAAACAAAACAGAGATTGTTTGTCCATATATTGCAATATATTTAAGCTTGCCAACTACGTCAAAGTCATCCCATATCTGGCCAGTCCTATGATCAATTTTCATCTGATTCATTAAGAATTCTATTGCTTCATTATACATTTTACAAAGGGACTAAGTTATTAGTAAAGCAAATTAGTGTTGAGAACAACTTTCCCTTGTTTGTTATAGTTATACAGGAGCAGTGACCAGCTCCATGTTGTAGCTCCCACCCGTCCCAACTATAGTCAGGTGATCCCACTGGTGTCTAATAAAAGGGCAGCCAAGTTTGGGAGTTTTAATTTGAAAGCAGCTAGTAAGTTGCAGGTAAAACTTAGTCCCTTTGTTGCAAAGCTTTAGTAGCACATGTTTCTCACAAAGGGGCTAAAACAGTAGTTCAATATATTGCAGTAGAGGAGGAGTGAAGAATGAAGCAGGAAGGGCCACTAAGGGGCATATTCCTTAACATTGGAAACAAACAGCACCAATGACGTTGCCCATGGCAGTCAATTAGCAATTAGATTAGAACAGTCACCTACAAATTATTAAATAACAAAAGCTGGTTGATATGGGCAACATCTCCACTGATGTTTGTCTCCAAATGTTAATAAATATGCCCCTTAATATTTGCATGCAAATTGGTTCCTTGCACGAAGGGGATCTCACGTACACTGTAGTCAGCACACACTGGGTTGAAAGCATTGGTTCCACAAATGAACAAAGTTTGGTAGTCTCTCAAAAGAAGAACCTTCACAAAGTTCCTGCACTCGTCCTGTGGGAAGAGAGGGACCAGTGATTGGGACGTGTACCAGTGAAAACAAGAGGTCAAAATGAATGATTCAGGACACAAGGGGGCATATTTATCAAGGGTCGAATTGAAAAAACGTCGAAATTCCAATTAAAAAAAGACCAACCTAAATTAAGTCGAAGTTTTTTTTTGGTTGAATAGGTCAATTTTCAAATCTAGTCTTATGGATGATGTACTCCTTTTGTTATTATGTCTGGTTCCACTTCAGAGTCAGGGCCCCGCCAGACCTGCAGACTTACTCAATTATAACATAGAACTCCGGAGAACCAAGGTAGTAGTTCAGTGATTCATTATATTCATACAGTGCACTGTATGAATAAAATGAATCACTGAACTACTACCTTAGTTCTCCGGAGTTCTATGTTATAATTCAGTTTTCAAATCTAATAGGTCCGTATTCGCCCGAATTCGATTTGAAGGAATAACGCATTTGATCGAATTCGATCTTCGATTTTTCAAAGTCCACCAATTGACTCCAAATAGGTTCAAGGAGGTCCCCATAGGCTAAAACAGCAATTCGGCAGGAAAGAGACAGTACATGATAAATTTCGTTATTCGAATTTTCGAATTGTTTCAAATTCGAATAAGATTTGGACTATTCCCTAGTCGAAGTTCACAAAAAATAGCTCGGAAATGGAATTTTTTTTCATTTGAAAATTCACCTTGACCTTTGATAAATCTGCCCCAATGAGTGTTAGGTGCAAAGACCTGTGAGGTTAAGTGTCAAGAAGCTTTATTATTAATATTATTATTATTACTTGGTGAACAGAATAATATTTTTAAAATATAATATAAATATTTGAGACATTTTAGTTCAGTGTAGCTTTTACACATATTTGGCCAGATTCATTTAGATGATAAAAGGCTGATCTCCTTATTCAATTCCAAACTCACCCACAGAGCCAGATGCAATTCAATAAGAAAAACTTCTCACTGTTTATCACATAAAAACTCTATTGAAGTCTTTGGGAAAAAGTAGAATTGAATTAGGAGAAAAGTTTTTCTCCTTAAACATTAAGAAAATAAATGTTTGAATCAAGCCCATTATTACATATATTTACATATATTTACATAGAAATTGCACACAGAGCTTGTTGTAGAAAATGCTTATCACCTGGTTTTATTTGGCCACAGAGAGTGCAATAGTAAGATTATTCTACTGCTGCAGTGTCTGTGGCCAAAATCAAAAATGTTTGGTAAAACTTTTTTACAACAAGCTGTTGTAAAGTGAGTGACTGTAGTGATGTCCCTACACCCACCACCAGCACTACCACCAAAACATCTGCATTGTGTGTGCCAGCCATCAAGTAAAATAAAAATACACAAAAAATAGCACATCCAGTTATTATTTTGAATCCTACAAAGTATAACAGCCAACAAGGATTATACTTTGCTTAATTAAATCTGCTGCTGGGGGCATTTCATTTCCGACTGTTACAGAGCCCAAAACGGTCAGGTATGTTTCTGATCACAGTCCTGCTACAGCGTAAAAAACATTTGCAGGAAATACTACTGAAGACAATGAAAATGTTTATACATAGAATATATATAGAATATACTTGTGACATGTGGGGGTGTGCATCTTTATAATGGTTATAGTCAATATATTGTAAATATGTCACAGTGTATTTGACTTGCTTGTTCATAGCCTATCACTTTACCTGTAGTTTTCAAAACTTACTGTTAGGTTAGCAAAGTATTTAGCAATTATGGATTATTTACATATGAGAAATATTACAACATATGAGAATTTTTTTTTCTCCTCCAGCATCTAATTGGGGAGTACCATTTGGATGAAAATGCAAGTTGATGCATGCCTAAGGCAGGACTGTCCAACAGGCAGCCTGGAGATGTGCCCCCAAAATGTTAAATCTATGCAACAGTCATACTCTCCTTTCTAGCTGGTTCTGAGCTGTCATTCAAGCCATCAAATTATGTAGCCCAAGTTGGATGGGCCAATTTGTAAAATGCTGCAAATTTGGCACAGCTGCCTAAAATTCTGGTTTTCTGTCTTAGTGAGACAACAGAACATCATCTGGCCAAGCTTTTGTCAGCAGATCAGCTATGATTTTACTTGACTGGGTTATCCAAATCATTTTGAGGCTGCACTGGTGCGCTGTTAACTGAAGGTACAACAGATCACAAACATTTGGCAGATCATCTTCATTATTCTTTTGACTGTCAGGACTGAAGTGCAGAACACATTGCATGAATTATCAGCTTTACATCGTTAAAAGTTTTATGGGCATATACATTTTTTAGTAGATAAAAGAGCAGACTAATAGGTGTGTAGTGGAAATCAAAGCAGAGATACTTTCACAGCCAATTACATTGTGACTGCAGGGGGTGCTACACAAGGGAAAGAGAGGTATTTAGGGGACTATAATAAATAATTTTAAAATGTAATCAATGTCTACATGCCAATAGAGCAGCAGCAGATTGTGCCATAGAGATTCGCAAGTAAAGATATGTACCACTGTACTCAAGTATATTTGACAGGTGACTTTACATCATCAGTTATAAACGGTGAGTAGTGATGTCATATTTGTCACAAGACTCACTAAATCTTGTGTATTATAATGAATAAAGTACCCCTTGTTGGAAAACATGAGGATATTAGAAGTAACCTCGGAGTTCCATGACCTGTATAAAAGCTTTTATATGGTCATGGAACGCCTCGGTGACTTATAATATCCTTGTATTTTACAATAGGGGGTACTTTATTCAATATATATTAGTTAATAAGATGAACAGTATATAATATAGGAACGGCTGCACAAGTAATACTGTGTAGGTGCATGTGTGTTTACATAACAGAATGACAACAGAATAAGAGTAGTGCAATTCCTACCTCCTGCTTTCCTTTCATCCGACATACATTAATGTCTTGGTGATTTGATTTCCAGATTAATTTCTGTATATAAAAATCAAAATTCCTCCTATTAAATGCATGATCAAAAAAACAGCAAATAAAAGTACATTCATAAATGTCCCTATATGAAGCAGAAATACAATTTTTGATATTCCCTATTGTAAAAGGATATTGTCATCCCTAAGACAAACATTTAGGGGCCGATTCATCAAGGGTCGAATATCGAGGGTTAATTAACCCTCGATATTCGACTAGGAATTGAAATCCTTCGATATTCGAAGTCGAAGGATTTAGTGCAAATCCTGCGATCATACGATCGAAGGATTATTCCTTCGATCGAACGATTAAATCCTTCGAATCGAACGATTCGAAGGATTTTAATCCAACGATCGAAGGAATATCCTTCGATCAAAAAAACTTAGGAAAGCCTATGGGGACCTTCCCCATAGGCTAACATTGACTTCGGTAGCTTTTAGCTGCCGAAGTAGGGGGTCGAAGTTTTTTTTAAAGAGACAGTACTTCGACTATCGAATGGTCGAATAGTCGAACGATTTTTAGTTCGAATCCTTCGATTCGAAGTCGCAGTCGCAGGTCGAAGTAGCCCATTCGATGGTCGAAGTAGCCCAAAAAACACTTCGAAATTCGAAGTTTTTTTACTTCGAATCCTTCACTCGAGCTTGATGAATCGGCCCCTTAATGATTAGCATGGACCTGCTATGAAACAAACAATAAGGGTCATTTCCAAAGTACTGGTGTAAGGGTTACAGCGTGGAACCGCTGTGATAGTGGATAGCCATTCCATTGGGAGAGGATATGGCGGAAGCCCAGGGGTGTACCCATAGATGGTAAGGGAGGCAGACATGGTGAAAATAAAGCAGGTTTACTTGGAGCTTGCAAATAACACAGGAACAGTTCAAAATAAGGTAATTACCAGGAAGGTGAGGATAAGGAAACAATGCAACACAGGAGCTTGGAATCCAGGAGCTTGGGATACAGGTAAGGAATCACGAACAAGATACAGCGACCAGATACAGGATACGATTACAATTAATGACTCAGCCCTGAGCAAAGCTCAGGGCGGGGTTAATAAAGGGACGGTAATTGGGAATGGGAAACACATGAGGGTAAACGAGGTGGGTGGAGAATGGGGAGGAACACACTAGAAACTGACAGGTACATGAAACACAAGACACACAAGGGTAAGGATCAGCCTCAAAGAGCCCCCAGTGGCTCAGAAGAACACACAATGTCCAGAATCTGGGAAATAAAGGTTCGAGATCCTTACAGTACCCCCTCCTTAAGGGTCGACCTCCGGGCGACCCAACGAAAGACCCCCATCCTTTTTAGTCCAATGACTGGAGATGGGGACAAAAGTTTGCCAGGGTCAAAGGCTGGAGAGCCGCCAGGGTCAAAGGCTGGAGAGCCGCCAGGATCGGAAGCCAGATCAGAGAAGTCGCCAGAGTCAGGAGCCAGATCAGAGAAGTCGCCAGGGTCAGGAGCCAGATCAGATGGATGGCCAGAGTCAGGAGCCAGATCAGAGAAGTCGCCAGGGTCAGGAGCCAGATCAGATGGATGGCCAGAGTCAGCCTGCATAGTAGAAGAACCAGCCAAGGCACCCATTACAGGCGGCGGACCAGCAGAGGCACCCATTACAGGTGGCGGACCAGCAGAGGCACCCATTACAGGTGGCGGACCAGCAGAGGCACCCATTACAGGTGGCGGATTGCCCAGGACAACAGGAAGACCACCACGAATAGCAACAAGACTGGTAGACTCTGGAGCACCAGAACTATCAGATCCTGCAGCAGGAATGGCAGGTCTAGAAGTAGATTTGTCTGTGGGCCCAGAGGCCATGGTACACAGGTCCTCACAGGCTGAACCCAGCAAGGCTGTTGGCACAGAGGTTGGAAGCGGCAAGGCTGCTGGCACAGAGGCTGGAAGCGGCAAGGCTGCTGGCACAGGAGCTGCAGGCGGGACCACTGGCACAGGAGCTGCAGGCGGGACCACTGGCACAGGAGCTGCAGGCGGGACCACTGGCACAGGAGCTGCAGGCGGGACCACTGGCACAGGAGCTGCAGGCGGGACCACTGGCACAGGAGCTGCAGACACAGGAGCTGCAGATTGGACTGTAGGAACTGGAGCTGAAAACGTAATGGGAGACATGGAAATTGACAGAGACAGCTTTCGGGGAGCCGGCACAGGAACAGGCAGCTTTCGGAGAGCCGGCACAGGAGGCAGCTGCTGGGGGCCTGGCATTGGAACAAGAGGCAGCTGCTGGGGGACCGGCACTGGAGCAAGAGACTGCTTTCGGGGAGCCGGCACTGGAGCAGGAGGCAGCTGCTGGAAGACTAACACTGGAACAGGAGGCAGCTGCTGGAGGACCGGCACTGGAACAAGAGGCAGCTTTCGGGGAGCCGGCACAGGAGCAGGCAGCTTTCGGAGAGCCGGCACAGGAGGCAGCTGCTGGGGGTCTGGCATTGGAACAAGAGGCAGCTGCTGGGGGACCGGCATTGGAACAAGAGGCAGCTGCTGGGGGACCGGCACTGGAACAAGAGACTGCTTTCGGGGAGCCGGCACTGGAGCAGGAGGCTGCTTTCGGGGAGCCGGCACTGGAGCAGGAGGCTGCTTTCGGGGAGCTGGCACTGGAGCAGGAGGCAGCTGCTGGAGGACCAACACTGGAACAGGAGGCAGCTGCTGGAGGACCGGCACTGGAACAAGAGGCAGCTTTCGGGGAGCCGGCACAGGAGCAGGCAGCTTTCGGAGAGCCGGCACAGGAGGCAGCTGCTGGGGGACCGGCACTGGAGCAAGAGGCTGCTTTCGGGGAGCCGGCACTGGAGCAGGAGGCAGCTGCTGGAGGACCAACACTGGAACAGGAGGCAGCTGCTGGAGGACCGGCACTGGAACAGGAGGCAGCTTTCGGGGAGCCAGCACTGGAACAAGAGGCAGCTGCTGGGGGACCGGCACTGGAGCAAGAGACTGCTTTCGGGGAGCCGGCACTGGAGCAGGAGGCAGCTGCTGGAGGACCAACACTGGAACAGGAGGCAGCTTTCGGGGAGCCAGCACTGGAACAAGAGGCAGCTGCTGGGGGACCGGCACTGGAGGCAGCTGCTGAGAAGCCGGCACAGCAGACAGGACAGGCTGGGAAGCCGGCACAGCAGACAGGACAGGCTGGGAAGCGGCACAGCAGACAGGACAGGCTGGGAAGCCGGCACAGCAGACAGGACAGGCTGGGAAGCCGGCACAGCAGACAGGACAGGCTGGGAAGCCGGCACAGCAGACAGGACAGGCTGGGAAGCCGGCACAGCAGACAGGACAGGCTGGGAAGCCGGCACAGCAGACAGGACAGGCTGGGAAGCCGGCACAGCAGACAGGACAGGCTGGGAAGCCGGCACAGCAGACAGCCAGTTGGGAGCCAGTCGTCGGGAAGGTCCAGCTGGACACTTGGGTAGCCGATGCTGCTGCGAAGCCTCCTCTCTTGGGGGTACTAGGCACGGCAGAAGCCCCATTTTGGGAGGCACAGAACATGACAGAAGCCCCTCTTCTGGGGGCACAGGACAAGGCAGAAGCCCCTCTTCTGGGGGCACAGGATCAGGCAGAAGCCCCACTTCTGGGGGCACAGGACAAGGCAGAAGCCCCTCTTCTGGGGGCACAGGACAAGGCAGAAGCCCCTCTTCTGGGGGCACAGGACAAGGCAGAAGCCCCTCTTCTGGGGGCACAGGACAAGGCAGAAGCCCCTCTTCTGGGGGCACAGGACAAGGCAGAAGCCCCTCTTCTGGGGGCACAGGACAAGGCAGAAGCCCCTCTTCTGGGGGCACAGGACAAGGCAGAAGCCCCTCTTCTGGGGGCACAGGACAAGGCAGAAGCCCCTCTTCTGGGGGCACAGGACAAGGCAGAAGCTGGGCCAGGACTGGAGGTAGCTGTTGCAGAGGGGTAGCAGGACCGGGAACTGAAGCAGACCGCTGTGGGGTAGAGGGAACAGGAGCAGACTGCAGAGGCATAGCTGGCCCTGGAACAGGAGCAGACTGCAGAGGCATAGCTGGCCCTGGAACAGGAGCAGACTGCAGAGGCATAGCTGGCCCTGGAACAGGAGCAGACTGCAGAGGCATAGCTGGCCCTGGAACAGGAGCAGACTGCAGAGGCATAGCTGGCCCTGGAACAGGAGCAGACTGCAGAGGCATAGCTGGCCCTGGAACAGGAGCAGACTGCAGAGGCATAGCTGGCCCTGGAACAGGAGCAGACTGCAGAGGCATAGCTGGCCCTGGAACAGGAGCAGACTGCAGAGGCATAGCTGGCCCTGGAACAGGAGCAGACTGCAGAGGCATAGCTGGCCCTGGAACAGGAGCAGACTGCAGAGGCATAGCTGGCCCTGGAACAGGAGCAGACTGCAGAGGCATAGCTGGCCCTGGAACAGGAGCAGACTGCAGAGGCATAGCTGGCCCTGGAACAGGAGCAGACTGCAGAGGCATAGCTGGCCCTGGAACAGGAGCAGACTGCAGAGGCATAGCTGGCCCTGGAACAGGAGCAGACAGCGGTGGGGATTTCAAAGGCCAAGAAACTGGAGGTGGACGACCAGACACAGGCCAGATAGCAGTTTGTAGCTCATCTTCGCTCGAATCTGAATCTTCCCAGCCCACATCGAAGACTGAATCCTCCCAGTCATCGTCAGAGAGAAAATCCTGATAGACATCATCACAGAAATGGGAGCTGACTTTTGCCTCATTCTCCCCACCCCAAGGGAGTTGTAGTTCCACATCAGGACAAGAAAGCATGGAGGGCTTTCCCAAGGGCTTCTTGTTTGGCTGAGTCATTCTGTAAGGGTTACAGCGTGGAACCGCTGTGATAGTGGATAGCCATTCCATTGGGAGAGGATATGGCGGAAGCCCAGGGGTGTACCCAAAGATGGTAAGGGAGGCAGACATGGTGAAAATAAAGCAGGTTTACTTGGAGCTTGCAAATAACACAGGAACAGTTCAAAATAAGGTAATTACCAGGAAGGTGAGGATAAGGAAACAATGCTGGAACAAGGCAACACAGGAGCTTGGAATCCAGGAGCTTGGGATACAGGTAAGGAATCACTGGAACAAGATACAGCGACCAGATACAGGATACGATTACAATTAATGACTCAGCCCTGAGCAAAGCTCAGGGCGGGGTTAATAAAGGGACGGTAATTGGGAATGGGAAACACATGAGGGTAAACGAGGTGGGTGGAGAATGGGGAGGAACACACTAGAAACTGACAGGTACATGAAACACAAGACACACAAGGGTAAGGATCAGCCTCAAAGAGCCCCCAGTGGCTCAAAAGAACACACAATGTCCAGAATCTGGGAAATAAAGGTTCGAGTCCCGGGCTGATCCTTACAACTGGGCATAGTAGAAAATGCACTTTTCCACCCAGCCCTGCGCAAGTCGCAAGTCGTAGAGCATTTACCTACACAGCTGCCTTGCACCTGCTCTTTACATTGCACAGGATTATTAATCCGATAGAAGGTACAAATTGCAGCTATGCCCTGGTTAAAAGTGCTGGAAGAAAAAGCTCTAATGGTAGCTATTGCACCCTCAGGATATCTTATGCCCAGGACATAAATGACACCTTTGATATTTGGGGGAAAAATTAGGGGAATATACAGCTTTTCATGTAGTTTTTTTTATAATTATTAAGCTTACTCCAGCATCCAGGCAATGGTTAATTAAGAGGCTGGAAGATAAATAGGAAAGGCCTGAACAGAAAGAGAAGTAATAAAGAGTAGCAATAACAATACAACTGTAGCTGTATAGCAATATTTTTTTTTTTTGCTGCTGTGGTCAGTGAACCCCATTTTAAAAGCTGGAAAAAAATTAAGACTAACCAAACATTCTACAACATACTAGAATTATTAAGGTGACTAACCCCTTTTTAAAGGGCTGGAAATTCTGATTCACTGGGAAAGCTGCCAATATGTTAGGCACCACACAGTGAATCCAAGTATAATTTGTGATCTGGTGATCCTTTTATAAATCAACAGAATAGGAAAGTAGAAGAGCAGTGATGCCATGTTACTTAACATTCCCAGTTGACCCTAGCAAATACAGACTACAAACAGAAAATTAAATTCACTGCTCAGTGCCTACCTCCAAGGGAGTTTTTTTCACAATATTAGTAAAAAACAGGAGAACATGGAGTAAACATGATTGAACTTAACAGTAAAAATTTTCACACCAGTCTGTTGAAAAACCCCTGAGGCTTAAATAAAAGTAATGTTTAATTCATGATATTTACAGTATGTGAATGAACAGCTAGGGCTGATGAAGAGTATGCTGGATGTGGATCATAAAGAAAAACAAAGGGAGGCTGTGAAAGAAATGAGACAAAGGAAGGCAAAACAGAAGAACAATTAAGATCAGAAGGACAAAATTATATAAAAAAACTAGATAAGCAGATGCCAGAAGAAGAAAACAGCAAAAAGCAAAAGTAGGGAGAAAAAGACAAAAAGAAAAAAGGTGAAACAGTGAAGTAGGCTTGTCTTAAAACTTGGAATTTTACTGTGTTAACATACAGTTGTGGTCATAAATTATACCCCTGGCAGAATTTGTAAAATGTGGTCCATTTTTAAGACAAAACAGATTTATTTTATTTTTCATGTGATTCGACTTAAACTAAAACTATAGCATTGAAAGAAATAATAAAATGTTCCTGTTCAAAAGTTTGCATACCTTTAATATTGTGTATTGCCTTTAGCATTAATGACAGCAGTCTTTTTGTCATAGATGAGAATGATGCCCTTTATTTTCTCAGGCAGTGAAGCTGCCTTAGCAGAAACAGCACCGAGTCCTTTAAATTCTTTGGTGGTGCATGTTCGATATCTCCCCAATGATGGCTCAATGCTGCAGCTACTGAATGGTCAACTTGACCTTATATTTTAGCTCATTGTCACATTGGCGATGTCTGGGTGCACGCATGTGCGCGAGCTAGGCGATTGTGCGCATGCTCAAAAAGACGCTTGTGTGCATGCGCGAATAGGCGCTGGTGCGCATGCGCGGAGCGAAGCGATATCGCAAATAGACAAAGAAAAGAACAAGTGGGTGGTCGGCAGAGAAGGGACCTGACTAGGGGTAGGAGTAAGTACGTGCCTGGCGCCCCTCCACCTTTGTGCCTTAGGCACGTGTCTACTCTGCCTACCCCTAGTTCCGGCCCTGGTGCCAAATGCAGGACAGTTGGGAGGTTTGAATCCAACAAATTAATTGTATGAGTATGCTATAGACCCCCTGACAAAGGGTAAGAGGCTAAGCTGCTGTTGCAAACAGAAAAAGCTGCTGGTTTGGGGCAACGTAACTGGTAGTGGGGTATGTGGCTCAATTCAGAAGAAAGGAAAGTATTTTCCTTATAAAAGTCAGCAAATCTGACTCTGGTTTCAAGTACACATTACTCCATCTGACTCTAAAGCTCTAGTCTATGACAGCTTAGCATCCACTCAGACATTTACTGGAATATCCAGTAAACGTCCTCTATAACTTCCTGTAAATGAAAATATATTCTTATATGCTAAGTATCCTAAGAGGTATATGATCTTCCTTTTTCTTAGTCTACCTGACAGAACCTCTATTTTTTTCACTTCATCATAGTTTAAACAGTACTGACTGTAATTTTATTTGGATATCTTTTTATATCCTATTCCTGATTTATAACGTTGAGATACTTTTTTTTTGCAGATCCTTTGACAGTTTCTTTGGTTTCCCCATGCTTCAGTACCCAGCAAAGTCGTGCATCCCTGAATGAAATGCACAAGGGTTTCTCAATTTCTCATTGGGTGGCATTCACAAAAGTGGTGATATTGAGACAATATAAAAGTGAAGATAAAAATGTTGGATTTCCCACCAAATTCACAAACCTCTATCTCCACTTTTGTGAATTTGTCTTTTAAACAGACACTTTTTGGATTTTGTCTTTTGCACAACATTTCAATGCCATTTTTTCTGAATTTGTCTTTAGCTCTTACTAAACCTGGCAGTCAGCCATCAAATTAGAATTTTTGGGGGAGGGGGTTTATTTTACTTACTTTTCCTTTAGATAATACATTTACTCAAATTGCTAATATTGCCTCATTCATTAAACTAAAACGAGTAAAATAATGCAATACACTTGCAAAAGTTAAAAACCTTTTACATATCAAATTGTATAAAATACACTTTTTTGTTTAATCAGTGTTGTACTTGATTTCTTAATGAGACTTTTACACCTATAAGGTTAGATAGGACTTGTGCCCTGACTATAAAATGCTAATACCTATTAATATGATAATACTTCCCTAATGGGACACCTACAAGAGGTGTGAAATGAAGGTTGGGTGAACCAAAGCAGAGCAAGTTATCTTAGAATTGATCTGACACATAGGGAGGCATTAGACTTTTGGAATTCCCCCCATTGATTGATTTATACATAGGCATTGACTCTCACCCTTCATTGCCATCTCAAACTGTGTGTCTACTTAAAGGGGTTGTTCACCTTTGAGATAACTCAAAAACCTTCAATAATAAAAAATGAATACCAATTGCAAATTGTCTCAGAATATCACTCTCTACATCATACTTAAAGGGGTTGTTCACCTTTTAAATAACTCAAAAACCTTCAATAATAAAAAATGAAAACCAATCGCCAATTGTTTTGGAATATCACTCTCTACATCATGTATGATGTAGAGATGGATATTCGAAGACAATTTGCAATTGGTTTTCATTTTTTATTATTGAAGGTTTTTGAGTTTAGCTTTTTATTCAGCAGCTATTTAATTTGCATCTTAAGCAATCTGGTAACTAGGGTCCAAATTACCCTAGCAACCATGTATTCATTTGAATAAGAGACTGGAATATGAATAGGAGAGGCCTGAATAGAAGGATCAGTAATAAAAAGTAACAATAACAATACATTTGTAGCCTTACAGAGCATTTGTCTTTTAGAAGGGAGTCAGCGACACCCATTTGAAAGCTGCAAAGAGTCAGAAAAAAGGCAAATAACTATAAAACTCTACAAATAAATAATGAAAACCAATTCAAAAGTTGCTTAGAATTGGCCATTCTATAACATAATAAAAGTTACCTTAAAAGTGAACCACCCCTTTAAGTGTATATTATCAGCCCAAACAAGAATATATAAACTTTTGATCAAGGCACTCTATATACTTTCAGATAAGATTATGATTACTACAGGGCATGTACAACACTTTGATGATAAATAGCTTAATATTCCAATATACTGTAAAAAAATAGCATTTTTGCAGGATCACTCTTATTTTCCATAAATAGTTAATATTTTACAAATTCTGCCCGGGTTATTCACAACTGTAAATATGAATAGCTGCTGCAGAAAAAATATAAATCGATGACACAGCAGGGACCACTCATATATGTCTAAGGCTTGACTAAATAATTGAAAGTGGGAAAGTGTGTATTTGCTTTCTTTGCTGGAAAAGTGTGTGTGGTCTTATGACAGAAAGCTTCTATATTCTGGTCAGGCCTCTATCATCAAGCATCCTAAGAAGTTGCATCAATCACAATTATCGCGCTGATCAAGGCATTCAGGAATCTGGTATATTTAATATAAATTTTCGGCTTTATTCTTGCGCATTAAAAGTTACAAAGGAGGGGGTTTACATCTAACGCGTTTCATGTCAAAAGGCTTGACACTGAAGTGAGTGTCAAGCCTTTTGACACGAAACACATTAGATGTAAACCCCCTCCTTTGTAACTTTTAATGCGCAAGAATAAAGCCAAATAAATTGATATTAAATATACCAATAAATGTGATGGATGCAGTAGCCGGTTAGAAGTGACCGACACATCGCGAGAGCTGCGGTCGAGCAGGAGATGGCGTGCATGGGATGAGCTCCGCCACATCGCTACTTTCTGTCATCCTAAGAAGTTGGACAGCAATAGTCTAGGTATAACAGTATCCCAGGATATCAGGGGTGCCCAGACTTTACCAATACAGGATCTACTTTTAGCAATGCTATACCTTCAAGATCTGCAACTGCTAAACCACTGAGAAACTGTTTCAGTACAGATCCAAATCAACATTTAGGGCACCCTAGCAGGCATATGCACATTAAACAATTCAAACATTTGATTACCCTTAAGCCCACCTTATGATACTGCAGCTCTGTGTTGTAAGAATCCAACATGATTTGATACAAAGCATCCCTAAAAAAAGATATTTTAAAAATGAGAATGAAGGGGACATCAAGACTTTTTAAAAACATTTTAAGTCCGCACCTTATAAAAACATTTAGCATTTTTATATTTTAAAGTGTATGGTATGCTTCAGTCTAGACAAAATTCTACAAAATTTTGCCAAACCCGAAACATAAATATACAAAGAGAATCACAGTTACTCAACAGTAGGCAATGATGTTGCACTTATCCATTGGGACATACTGTAAGTGCAGTAACAGGGAACAATATGAACCAGGAGCTTTCAGATAAATGCCTGAGGCTTATTTATCAGCACTAGGCAGATTTGTACCTGGCATACATGTGATAGAGCAATAAGGAGTACACCCCTTAGTACTCAGTCAATAGGCTCTGACACTAGGTGCAGAGTGTGGTACTGGAGAGTACAAGGTAGCCTTGCTATTATTGACTGCCATAATGCTCCTTTGCACCCTGTGTATGCTCCCAGTGCTCAAAGTGTGCATCTGAAATTACATGCAACATAGGGATGGGAAGGGGCTGGTATGGGGGTCATCTAACTGGCTTCTCCAACTCCTTCCTCTCTCACTTTTAGTCTTTAAACTCTGCTGCTAGAATCCTTCTCCTCTCAACTAAGAAGAGGATCATCCACTGCATCCATAAGCAAAGAATAACTTACAAAATCCTTATTATGACTTTTAAAACACTTAATTCCTCCGCACTTCACTGTATCTCTTCACATCTCCTTCTATTCCTGACTCGTGAGTTACACTATGAACCATCACCTGCTCACACCACTCACTTCTAATACTGTATCCCACCTTAAACCTTTTTCTCTTGCTGCTCCTTATCTCTGATATTTCACCCCATGTTCCACCACAGAGAATACTCCCTCAGTCTCTTCAAAACTGAACTTAAAGCCTACCTCTTGGAGCACTTTTACAAGATCTGATATTTGTGTCTAAGTTATAAATTGCTTTGGGAAGGGATCAACTACCTCATGTGTCTCTTAGCATGTAGCACATAAGCACTGAGTAATTTTATCTACTGTATATAGTTAATGTTCTATTGTATTGTTGCTTATGTTTTCCATTTCAATCCCTTTTGCCCTTATGATGGACCCTAAAAGTCAATCTCCTTTTCTTTCTTGTCTCACCTGTCACCGATATACAGTGTTCTGTTCACCATGAATATTTTTTGAATGTTAAGACGATCTCTTTTCCTCTCAGCTGTCTTGCTGGGGCCTTTTCCTAAGAACACTGGGTATGTCTGAAGGTCTGAATTAAAAACAAAGAGAGAACAGTTCAGAATATAATTTGAAACAGGAAAAAACAATGAGGGCAATGAGGTGACATAAACAACCTTCAACAGATATAATACAAAGAAAGGAAAGTCAAAAACTGATATGAATAGACTGTAATTGGAAGTTGCTGTCTGAGGTCAAAGGGATTTGATCATAAAGCATTTACAAATTATATGATGCTGTTTTTCCATTTTAATATTGCTCTGGATAAGTTATCTGAAGGGCTACATTTCTCATTGCTGTCCCTATAAAACATCAAGCCTACAATAGGACTCATTCACTTAAAGGACCAGTAATGTCAAAAATGTTTTTTAAAAAATTTGTTTGTATAAAACGAAAAAAAAAACCACCAAGACATATGTAACTTTAAAATAGCTAAGTCTTATTAAAAAGTAACTTACCGAAACTCCGCTTGCTCCTCTTCAGAAAAGGTGTCAGGGTGACGATCCATCATGCGGCGCTCGATTTCTCCTCCCTGTCTTCTATAGGAGATAGCCAGGGATGAGAAATTGAGCGATGCATGATGGATCGTCGTCCTGTTGGCTTTTCTGAAGAAGAGTGCAAGCAAAGTTTCGGTAAGTTATTTTTCAATAATGACTTTGCGATTTTAAAGTTAAATATGTCTTCGTTTGGTGGGGCGTGTCCTGCATGGCGTCCGGGTAGGCAGCAACAACTGCGCGCTCTGTGCGGGGGTGTAAAAATGCTGCAGACATCCTGCGTTTAAACCTACTTTTTTCGACCGCAAGCATCCACCATCTCCTGTACCTGGCCTGGCAGGTCTGATAATGCGGAGAGCCAAACAGAAATATACGGCGCAAGACCAGAACACGTCGCGCACCATGTCTTCCCAAAATGGCGCCGAAACCCGAGCACACCGCACTGTAGCTGCGAACTCACCGGAGCAGGGGACAAGTGTGGCAGGGAAACTAGCGAAGTTTGCTAGGGACCCCTTGCCTCAACGTGACTCGAGAGGCACTCTACCTGCATCACAAAGCTCATCCTCACGGCAAGACATGGAGGTAGGAGGGGCACAGCCCCCACACACGGCATCCCCTTCTGCAGCCCTAGAGCCCACACTGACTGAGCTGTATCAGGCCATTACATCCAACCATGCGGCCCTGATAGGGAAAATTGACGAACTGAAAACTGATTTTGCGATCCTGAAACATGATGTGCAAAACATTAGAGAGAGAACAGGGGAAGCAGAAAGGAGGGCCAGTGACCTTGAAGACTCCATGGCGCCGATGTCAGGCCGCATGGCAGCTACGGACAGGCAACTGGCCATTTTGGAAAGCAAAGCTGATGATTTAGAAAATCGTTTAAGGCGTAACAACATACGGCTACTGGGTCTGCCTGAAAGAGCTGAAGGAGGTGAAACCGAAAAATTCCTGGAACACTGGTTAACTGCTACATTTGGCCAATCGGTTTTCTCCTCCACATTTGTAGTGGAAAGAGCACACAGGGTCCCAGGCAGACCACCCCCTCCTGGTGCTCCGCCAAGACCACTAATAGCCCGTATGCTAAATTACAGAGACAGAGATGCAGCCCTGGCGGCAGCTCGGAAAGCAGGTGACATAATGTTTGAAAACCAACGAATCTCTATTTACCCTGATTTTTCCACTGAGGTTAGGAAGCAGAGGGCGAAATTTACGGAGGCAAAAAGGCAACTGCGGCAGAAACAACTACCATATGCGATGATGTTTCCAGCAAGGCTAAGAGTCACAGACAGAGGGAGGACCCTTTTTTCTCATCACCGGAGGAAGTTATAACGTGGATGGAAGAGAGACCCAGGCCTTCGCCGAGGAGAGATCAAGAAGTTTAATCACTCCTATTTCCTCTATTAATCACTCCGGTCTTCTGCAACTGCTCTCCGCTGATATCAGTGGCACATGGCTACAACTGTCTCTTTACATCCATGGACAGTCTCTCCTGTGAATCCTCTTCAGGTCAGGTAATAACACATAACATTGACTGTATGCAGGACTTTTGTGTACCATTCCCCCCCTGCACTGGGGTAGCAGGTTCTTGGACTATAGTTGCACCTGATCTGGACTCGGTGGGTACACCAACCCCCAAATAGTTAATTGTTGGCTAAGGGTGTAAACTCACTTCAAGTAGGAATATGGAGTGGGTGGGGTGGGAGCGGGTACAAGTTATCGGTCTGCAAACTGTTTTGCTTACACTTTTGTGTATGTTTTTTGTTAAGGTTATTGGATGTTATGGTGTCTTGAAAGCTGAGAGCAATGTCTGGGTGACCAAAGGGAGGAGTAATCCCACCAACTATTTCTTTTTCAATACTGTTAATTATGTGTCCTCACTGCACAATGGCCTCAATTAAGGTTATGTCATGGAATGTGAGGGGGCTGGGTGACGCGATAAAGAGGCGTCTTGTTTTTGACTTTATACGTAGACATAAGCCCCAAATAATTTTCCTACAGGAGACTCATCTGGTGGGGGGAAAGGTAATGGCACTAAAGAAACCCTGGATAGGCTCAACGTATCATTCACTCCACTCTAGCTACTCCAGGGGAGTCACTATATTGCTCGGCAGATCTTGTCCTTTTATAACGGAACAAAATAACGGAGGGGAGATATATCCTTCTCCATGGCACGCTGCAGGGGGAAAAACTTACCATAGGGAATATCTATGTCCCTCCACCGCCCAAGGAGGACTTCCTTCAGGAAGTGATGTATAAATTGCTTACCCTCCCTATCGCCCCTTTCCCCTTTCCTGGTGGACTTTAATGTAATATCAAATGCTGTCCTCAACAAACTGCATCCCCCTAGAGTGTCCACATCATTTTTTAACAAATGGGCCTCCACGTTTAATCTGATTGATTTATGGAGAGTACGTAATCCTGGTGCTAAACAGTTTACTTGCTACTCCCAAGGGTATAATATCATGTCAAGGATAGACCTGGCTCTGGGATGTGTAGAACTTAACAAATGGGTTAAGTCTGTGGAAATACTAACCAGAGGCATATCTGATCACTCCCCACTCCTACTTACTTTAATGCCATCCCCCGCTCCAGAGGACAGAATCTGGAGACTGAGCCCCTTTTGGGCCAAACATGCCGATATACAGGAAAGTATTCAATATAATATAACGAATTTTTGGGATCTCAATGCAGAACTTAGCCCAATTGATCTTGCCTGGGATGCGTTTAAAGCACATATACGGGGTGAATATATTAGTAACATTGCAGCAATAACAAAAATCCAGCAGTTATATCTCAAAAGTCACTGCTCAGGTTGCTCTAAGAGCAAGTGGAAGGCTCAGGGAAGATAGTGAGCAGCTTCCACTCCAACCAGGAGAAATAGTGGGGTTAGGATCCTGTGGTGACTGAACCACTAGTGGAGGGATTACAGTGGGTGAGTTGAGGACCAGGTAGGGTGCCAAGATACAAGACCCCATGCTGATGATCACTATGCACAGTTCTCTACTCCCTGGGAGGAGTTGCCGCAGGAGTGTGGTAAACTATATCTTGCTTAATTCACCTTTGGCAGGGATTCTTCTACTTAAATTGAATTACATCAAAGTGCCTGTAAATTCCTTCATCTGAACTGCTCACTGTTAATAAACTTGTTATTTTCTGCAAGAGTCTTCTCTGTGATCAAGCTCTTTTAATGAAAAGAGGAGCATCCAAGGTACTGGGAGATGCAGGGAGAAGCTCTGGTACAAGTGGGTCAGTGGCACAATACAAGCAGAAATCGTCCTGGTCACACACTATTATTCACATATCTAAAGTGCACTCAAGGGTGTGCTATATGTTTTTCAAATTGGTAAAGAATTGTGTGGGGAGGAGGGGAAAGAGTGGTCAAATTATTTTCTTATTTTTGTAATTTTTGGTAAATACTCAATTTTTACTTTGTACAGAAAACGTATTAATATCACTTTATGCATACCGTTGTATTGTTTAAACCAGGCAGAAGGATTTGAGAAGAAACCATTGGAACAACATATTTGCTAGCATAGTTAAAGCCTCCAGTAAGCATACAGGAAAGCTTACAGTATATACATAAATAGCAGGAAAATAAACAAACATTAGTGGATAGCTGCATTGGACTATGACAAATGACATCAAAGAATAAAAAAAAACTAAAAAATGTAACTTACATTCAACTCCAGCCTTGCTAATTGGCACAGCCTCTTCTGGGAACACGGATTCCCCTAGACCCCCCATCAGCATAAGGCAAGCACATAAGAGGTTGGTTTGAAGAAGCATCTTACGCAGGTCTGTTCACAGTCTAGTACAGGGAAAAACCAATATAATATACAAAGGTGCACTTTGATTCCAAACACAGAAATATTAATTTAAAGAGAGAGAGAGAGAGAGAGAGAGAGATTCCAAATTGGGCACATATTAAAATGAAAATGAGACTACAGCTGCGAATGAAAGCAAATGCATGTATAAGTCCCTATGATAAATCCAATGTAGAATAAATTACATATGGTTGTCTGCATGTCTTGGCTTCTGGAAGCCAGTGAATGAGGGGGTTAAGGTTTGTTCTCTGATTGATTCCTGATGCTATATGTCCTGTTTATTGACTTTTAATCTCCACTGCCTGCTTACCAAGCCAAGCCTGACTATAAACTTGTGTCTTCTCCATTGCCATTTTTACTACTCCTCCACTGAAGTCTTACTGTCCCTACCTGTAAGTAAAATTCCTCAGTGTTTGCTGCAAAGAAGGCCCACCAACTCTGATTTTATCTTGTGCATGCAATTTTACAGGTTACTTCTAATATAGTTTAAAGTACAGTTTGCAGGTAAATTACACAGTTTTCATTAAGTATGTTTATAACTGATGACATCACACAGCACCGTTAATAAAGCATTGGCATTTATTTATTTTGCAGAATATTTGAGACTCACAGAGCACAGACTGGGGTAAATGTTGTTAAGAAGAGGAATTGCTAACCCATTATTAAAAGAAACACAAAGCAAAGCTGTGAGCAGGCTTATAGGGGGGAATTCACAAAAGTGTTGATATTGAAACAAAATAAAAATGGAGATAAAAATGTTGTTATATAACCATCGAGCCACCAGCTGCACTTATCCAGTGCTACTCCCGGGTTTCAAAAATTACTAAATCAATCAATGAGATCCGACTCTAATATTAAAAAGGAGTATGAAAGCCTGTGTGCTGCTTACCCTTCAAAATTCGTGGTTCGGGTGCCTGACACCCCAGACCTCACACTTAGGTTTCGAGACCGGTTTAGTCCACTAGGACTTCCCACACAGCATATGTATACTTTGTAATGCAATATAGTATGCGTCTTACCCCATCCACGTTGTGACCCGGGTGCCACTGCCCTCAGTTTGTCACTAAGAAGACACTTACAGCAAACCACACGTTGTGACAGCGCACTCCGGGGTCCCCTTGAAGAATCGCACAGTTGAGGATTAAGTGAGCGCTGTTAGAGAAATCTTCCGGTTTGTGACAACCGCGCATGTGCAAAAAATGAGGGAAATTGCAGAGGGAAGGAAGAAGACCCGAAGATTTCTGAGGCGCCGGAAGATGCTCACTCTGCATGTGCGGTCAGTAATCCTGCAGGACACAATTCTGGAGTAACACTTAGCAGGGGGAGGGGGGCAAGCGGAGGGGGGCCAGTGGGGACTTATCACCATGGAGGGTTGAATTCTCCTTTAAGGGAATAAATTGAAACAGTAACGATTTAATATCATTTTAAATTACAACCACAAAGTATAACCACTGATATTAACTGTCCAGTCATCATGCGACTCATTCAGCCATGTTTCGGCCACACCAATCACATCATATTTTCCCTCCAGCACCAGCACCTCCAGCTCTCCCATTTTACCAGTCAGACTCCTTGCATTTGCAAACATACATTTAATACTGGTACCATATTGAACAAATGACATGTGGTACTCCCTGTCCTTAACAGTACCCCCAGCTAAATCTCCACCCCCATCACTTGAGAAAGAGCCCAGCTCAAAACATGTTATGACAAATAAAGTTTTGCAGTTAAAGGAAAAATATACCCCCCAAACAATGTAGGTCTCTATAAAAAGATAATGAGTAAAACAGCTCATGTGTAAAACCCTGCTTCATGTAAATGAACCATTATCATAATAATATACTTTTTTAGTAGTATGTGCCATTGGGTAATCATAAATAGAAAATTGCCATTTTAAAAAATAAGGGCCGCCCCATGAGATCGTAAGATTCACTGTGCACACATACAAACCACATGTAAGGTCACATGAGCCAATTAACAGACAGAGTTCTGCCTTTTGCTTCCTCACTTCTTCCTGTTACAGTTAGTGTTATAGTATTTCTGGTCAGGTGATCTCTGAGGCAGCACAGATAGAGTCACGAAATGGTGGTTCAAGGCAAGAGATGTAAAAGGGCAATATTTATGTAAATATATATTCCAGTTTGGTAAGATTCTTTAATATGTCATTCAATTTGATATAAACTATCTGTTGCTTAAGTATTCATTTTGGGGGTATAGTTTTCCTTTAAGTTCTGCGTATTGGACCTATTATTAACCACCACCACCTTTATTGTTTGTCTTCCAAGTGGGTTTGCTGGTATTACTCAGTGTGTGTCTTGTAAGATGTATGTGGTGCTGGAGCAGCAGTTTCATGCAGTATTTACTGTACATGTGAGAGATGAAAGTGGGTTTTCATTTTGGAATCTGAACTTGCAGCACAGAGGGCAGTGGCAAACATGGGAGAGAAAAGGAGGCTCACAAAGCAACCACTGGCAGGGGCCAGGCCCGGATTTGCGGCAAGGCCGCATAGGCCCGGGCCTAGGGCGGCAAAAAATAGGGGCGGCATGCCGCCCAGCCGCATTATGGGGACGTTCGCGTCCCCATTCAGCTACACCAGCTGCGCCGGCGTTTTTTCGCCGGCGCGCTGGGAAGGCGGGCGCTAGGACCGCGCGGCCGCCTAGTCGGACCACGCGGCCTCGGGGTGGCCGGGGAAGAAATCCGGCCCTGGCAGGGGCCAGTATAGTGGGAGTGGAGAAGGGGCAGTGGAGGCAAATGAGGGAGTAAGGCAAACCTTAACTTCATTCACATGCAACACTCGCTGTGCAGTCACAGCCTTATTGAGGTATCTAACCAATGAATACTAAACCTGATCAGAATTTACCTAATTAACTCCTTCCCCTTAATTAACAGGCAGAGGGAAGAGAAAAAAAATAACAAACCCTTATTAACTTTAAAAAATGTTCCCCTTAGAAACGTTATCTCAGGCTGAAACACAAAAGGAAAATAAATGTATATACCAGTTTACACCAAACAGAGAAAAGAAAAAGTTGTTTGTCTCATGCAGTCAGATAACACTCAGTCAGTTACACAAAATGCTATTTTGCATGAAATAGGGATTTTCCTTTATATAATATATTCACTCAAATTGCTAATATTGCCTCAATCATTAAAGGAACAGTAACGTCAAAAAATAAAAGTGTTTTAAAGTAATCAAAATATAATGCAGGGTTGCCCTGCACTGGTAAAACTGCTGTGTTTGCTTAAGAAACACTACTATTGTTTATATAAATAAGCTGCTGTGTAGCAATGGGGGCAGCCATTCAAAGGAGTAAAGGCTCAGGTTACACAGCAGATAGCAAATAAGCTCTGTCTGTCTAATTGTGTTGTCTGTTATCCGTTTGTTAACCTGTGCCATATAGCTGTTTTTCAATTTCCGCCATTGCTACTCAGCAGCTTGTTTATATGAACTATAGTAGTGTTTCTGAAGCAAACAGATCAGTTTTACCAGTGCAGGGCAACAGTACATGATATTTTCATTACTTTAAAACACTTACATTTTTTGGTGTTGCTGTTCCTTTAAGCTAAAACTAGTAAAATAATGCAAGTGTAAGTTAAAAAAGTTTTACATATAAAATTGTATAAAATACACTTTTTTGTTTAATCAGTGTTTTACTTGTTTTTTAATGAGGATTTACACCTATAGGGTTAGACAGAAATTTGTGCCCTGAATATAAAATGCTAATCCCTATTAATATGCTAATTCTTCCCCAACAGGGCACCTACAAGAGGTGTGAAATGAAGACTAAGGGGCCGATTCATGAAGCTCGAGTGAAGGATTAGAATTAAAAAAACTTCGAATTTCAAAGTGTTTTTTGGGCTACTTCGACCATCGAATGGGCTACTTTGACCTTCGACTACGACTACGACTACGAATCGAACGATTCGAATTAAAAATCGTTCAACTATTCGACCATTCGATAGTCGAAGTACTGTCTCTTTAAAAAAAACTTCGACCCCCTACTTCGGCAGCTAAAAGCTACCGAAGTCAATGTTAGCCTATGGGGAAGGTCCCCATAGGCTTGCCTGAGTTTTTTTGATCGAAGGATATTCCTTCGATCGTTGTATTAAAATCCGTTCGATTCGAAGGATTTAATCGTTCGATCGAAGGAATTATCCTTCGATCGTACGATCGTAGGATTTGCGCTAAATCCTTCGACTTCGATATTCGAAGTCGAAGGATTTAAGTTCTTAGTCGAATATCGAGGGTTAATTAACCCTCGATATTCGACCCTTCATACATCTGCCCCTAAGTGAACGAAAGCAGAGCAAGTTATCTTTGAATTGATCTGACACGCGGGGAAGAGTTATACTGAGGTTTATTCCATTTTTTTAAATGGAAGAAAATGTTGTTTAAAATGTCGTTTTTGCACCATTTTTATGTTGTTTGAAAGACAAAATCATAAAAGTGTCTGTAAACTGTCTTTCTTTCACTAAAATATCAAAAGTGGCGGTTGACTCGGAATTTAGGCGGATTTCTGTTTGTGAATATGAAGAAATTATTTTACTCCAGTTTACCACTACTTTTACTCCAAAAATGAGCTAGCTCCACTTTTGTGAATTCCCCACTACACAGACTTCTGGAAAAATAATGGTTTGCAACCTTCTTAGGAAGAAGGTTATATATCTGCAACATACAGTGGTGAAGATGGCTTGGTAAGGGCAGGGCCTCCATCAGGCATGTGCAGGATAGAGACCATTCAGTAGTTCAGTGAAAGAGGAGGGGCCCCAAAAAAATAAAGGTCATAAAGAGGATTGGGGCCCAATTCTACTTAGTTGGTAGGGAGCACCACACAAAAGGGCCCAGGTGAGCAGTGGACTAATTACTGATGATGAAGGTTTGCTCACAGTTAATAGTCCTTTATTATACATTTGTTTCACTTTCGAGACCATCCATCATTTTAGTAAACCTAGGGCAGAGTAGAACTACTGGTTTCCATAAACACTATGGTACTTCTGCCATAGGATCTGAAGGACAAGAGGTTAAATTAGAGGAAACAAAGGACTTCAGCAGTTGGAACACCCCTTTTCTCAATCAGCTACTTTCCATGGTCAATGTCATTGTATAGTCATGACATATATTTTTTATTTTAATACTGTGTAAAAGTGTCCAAATACAAGGAGTGTACAGCACTGGATAAATTATTTTATTTAAAACTCTAATCACTGCATCAAAAACATGTTAAATTTTCCATGGCAGCTAAACCTGTCAGGGTCACCTAGGAGTTACACTGCGCTAAATTACACTATTCTTCTAAATTTGCATGTCCTCAGTTGGAACCCTCCCCACTGAGTTTAAAAGTATCTGTGTAAACAATGCTAGCACAAAAAGTTATTTGTTGGCAAAGAGTTTTTTTATGGGTGAACATGTGTACACAAGTCACCATTTGCAATGCCAAACATTGGGTGGAGTGATGTTAAGGTCAGCAATACTGTAATAGAAATGTTTTCTGTGGAGTGATACATCATGCTTTGCCATGTGGCAATCTGATCCTAGAAACAGTTTGGCAGATGCTAGAAAAACACTACATGCCTAAATTCATAATACTGACTGTAAAGTTTGATGGAAGAATACTGGTCTGATGTTGATTCGTATGGGCCTCAGGTTCCAGTGAAAGCAAGCCTTAATGCAATTACAATTATTTTCTTGACAGTTCTATGCTTTCTACTTTGTGGCATTTTGGGGAAGATGGAAGTGGAAGAACTTGACTGCCCAGCACAGAGCCCTGGCTTCAGACTAAAACAGCAAGACAGATCTAATCGCACAACATTAGGGCAAAACCCTCACTAATCCTTTATAGACTCCACTACCAATAGCTAGGCATCTATGGGCAAGCTTTCTCAGAAGAGTAAATCCTGTTATAACAGGGAGTACCAATTCTACATTAATTCCTTAGGATGACAGGCAGATGTTCAGATACTTTTAGTAACGTGTATATACAGCTCTGTTCAACTTGTGTATAAAGGATCTGCAAGACAGATGGGCAGACTACCAAATGGCTCTCTTCAATTCATTCTGCAACCTGCTTATTTCATGTAAGCTTGTTTCCATCTTGAGGTTTGTTTGCCTTTAAAGCAGTAGTTTACCTTTTAGTTAATTTTTTTGGTATGTCCTAGTATTAAAGCCATCATTTTTGAATTATTTGCCTTCTTCTTCTTCTGCCTTTTTCCATTTTTCAAGTGGGGGTCACTGACCTTGACAGCCAAAGACACTTTTGCTTTGTAAGGCTACAAGTTTATTGTTATGTTTTATTTTTTAGCTTTCTTCAGCGCTTATAATATTCATATTCCAGTTCTTGTTCAATGTACTGCCTAGTTGCTAGGAAAATGGACCATAGCAACCAGATAGCTGCTGAAATTCCAATTTGGGGGTACTGAACAATTCAAAAAACACAAATAACAAGACCTGCTACAAACTGTTTCAGAATATCACTGTCTGCATCATACCAAAAGTTAATTTAAAGGCAAACTTCCTCTTTAAGCTGGCACATAAATTTAAAATATTCTGTACCTGCTTTGAGAGGAGAGGTTTTCAAAATGCTGATTTATGATTGTTGTATACTAAGATCAAATATTGAATAAATATGTGAAATAGGTAACTGTTGATGTAAGGTCCTTGTTATCATCATAGTTAACCTTCCCTTAAATTCTGAAAATACATAATAAAATACATATGTATGAATTTAATCTTGCAGTATGGAGCTTAATGCCGACTTCCCTGCACTAACCAAACATAGTGGAGAACCTATTCTCTTTTCTCTGTGCTATCCCTCATTTCTGTAACCATAGTAACTGGCTTTGCCTATAACGATCTAACACACATATCCATGTTAGGAAGAATATGATAATTACAAATGACCATTTTCTTTAAGTCACTATTTAATTTTACTTCCTTAATATTGATGCTAGGATTAATTTATTTAGTAGCAGCTAATTAGGTACTGTGCAGTTTAAATCTAGTAATATGTAGCTGCTAATCAACATTTTAACAGTGTATTTGTCAATACAAGTTATTAGTGCTACCCCTGTCTTAAAATGTCATCCTTTCCAACATCCCTACCTGCCTTATACCCACTATTAAAAGAGACCTAACCCAATGTCACTGATTTATCTGAACATCTTAGTTGCTACCATTAATCATAATTCTGGATAAAAAACTAACTACATTACACTTCTATAATCACCACATAAACAGATGCTGATACAAAGTAACAGAATGCCCTTTTATTGCGTTCATATATTGAGACCATTTGATATTTTTCTTGAGGATGGCTAAAGTAAATGAGGCTGCACAGCAACAAATATAAATGCCCTATCTAAAACAATGATTGTTGTTCAGACCCAAGTAATTTTTTATTTGAAAAAAAAAATCTTTAACTTTTCAGTGTATTTTTCCCTCTTTTTAACACTTCTTATACGGAGTTAACCTATGAGAAAAAATTAATAACTTGGTAACAGATATAACTGAATCTTGTTTATATATTTATTTATAGATCTAAGAACAACACTCAATAGTAAAAACCCATGTCTCACTGAGACACATTCAGTTACATTGAGAAGGAAAAACAGCAGCCTGCCAGAAAGCATTTCTCTTCTAAAGTGTAGTCACAAGTCACATGACCAGGGGCAGCTGGGAAATTGACAAAATGTCTAGCCCCATGTCAGATTTCAAAATTGAATATAAAAAAAATCTGTTTGCTCTTTTGAGAAATGGATTTCAGTGCAGAATTCTGCTGGAGTAGCACTATTAACTGATGCGTTTTGAAAAAAAACATGTTTTCCGATGACAGGATCCCTTTAATAAGTTATTTCAAAAATAGCATAAGGAAATATTTAGACAATCTATATTTGTAATAAACGCAACATCTATTCTTGCGTATGCACACATTTCTTTGATGATCTATATCTGTTTGATTGGTAAGCACCACTCTCTCTGGTTTAAAGCTTTAAAACAGCAAAAATATAAACATTCCCCCACCTATCTTCTATAAAATGAATACATAGTAAAATTAAAAAAAATGACATACAAAACAAGAAAGAACTCCAAACTACATGTTAGCCTACTGTATGTACCTATAAATATTTCTGAGTCTTTCAATGTTGCTTTTGCCATTTTCCTAAACTTTTTTGAGAAATATGATTACATTTTCCTTGCATGCACTGTATCTCTGAAATCTATCCACACACTATCAGTAATGCTCCTGTCTGAGGACAATGAAGGGCATTCGAAAACCTTTATCTTTTCTTTCTTTATTGTTGATTTTTTGGTGCATATCATATCAATTATTTCTAAAATATGCAACCTCTTTTCAGCTTCATTTGTTCACTGTGGCACATTAGATAATATTTTGTCAAATCATTCTTCCATCCCCCAAAAGAATATTTCCCATGCCACGGGCCAACAGCCAAAATCATTTTAGTACTATCACCATGCCAAATGGACATTGTTTTTCAACTTTTTTAACGATACAGGAAAATACCTGACATTTTTATTGAATCTTTATATATGCGTTAAGTTAGGTATTGTTTTGTTGTTCTTTGTCATGAGTCAAGCGCTTGTAGCTATTGACACCCCTGGTGTCATGTTTATTCTGACTCCAATTGCTGTGATAATGGCTGATTTCCCCGGGAGACCTCCCTGCTGGGCCTGTATGGAGCTGTAACAACCACTGAGGGCAATCTTTGCCAGATAGCTGAACTCACCAGACACTTATAATCCACAAATCAGCTTTATTTGAGGTGGATGGACAGCAGTGGATGAATAAGTGGATGAATAAGTGCTGCAGGTCAAAATGAATATTCCTTTCCTAACCTCTGATCTGAAGCTCCTATCTGATGAAAGGCAGGAACACAAGAGGATGATGGGAGGAACTAACCACATATGAGGAAGGAATAGAAGGAGGGTTTACAAACAAGGAAATACAGAGCCTGCCAAATAGCTTTGGTCACTAGGTGGCAGCGTAACAATGGTTAAGCATATAAACGTTAAACATATACATTAACATGATGAATTTTTAACTGCTGGGACAGCACAATGGTGTTGTGACAAAAGATTGTTTAAAAGAGATTATAAAAAGAGCTAGACTATGCATACACATTTAGAAAAGTTAAGATGGCCTTACATTTTCAAAAGATGAACAAATCAGAGGCTGTTTCTTTAGAACAGAACTTTAATTTAAAGCAGTGAAGGCAAGAAATGGAAGTGAGATGTATACATATGCACTGTGATTTGTTTGGAAAGGTTGAACGTGAACTTTGGTCTATATTTAACCCAAATTACTTATGTAACTAAATTAATATCTGCTTGTCTATCTTTCATAACCCTGTATTCCTTCACTTGCTAAAAAGCCATCCCACCCTTCTTAAAGCTATCTAATGTATCAGCCTGTACAACTGATACAGGGAGAGAATTCCACATCTTCACAGCTCTCACTGTAAAAAAAGCCCTTCTGAATATTTAGACAGAACCTAATTTCTTCTAATCGGAATGGGTGCATGTGGTGTTTATACAAGGGTCCTGTAGGTGTCACTGTGCACAAGCTTTATACTGTGTACATAGTACTTTCTAGACTGTTTTAAAGTATAGAGTTGAAGTGCAATGGCTGCAAGGCTACCAAAACGTAATAGATTGGCGACAAGATGTATCTTCTACCTCTGCAGCAGCCTGCAGCTTTCTTCCAAACCCTGGTGATCCTACCATACCTTTTACTTCTTGGATCCATATATTTGAAAATTACATTATTGCTGCTAACCAAGGGAAGATTTCTGCTGCTAGAAAGCGTGCTTTACTTATTGACTGCCTGGGAGCAGAGGGACAGCGTATATTACATATATTACCATTACCTGATGAGACTTATGAAACTGCACTTACTGCGATAAAGAAGTTTTTCATGTAAATGTGGTTGCTGAAAGATATAAATTCCGCCAACGTGGACAGCTTAATGGCGAATTCACAGAACAATTTGTAGCAGCTTTGAGAGAGCTGGTTGTTACCTGTGAGTTTGGGAATCTAACAGACCAAATAGTGGAAAAAACAAACTCACCTCGCATTAAAGAGAGACTGCTCCTAGAGCAGGATTTAACCCTTGCAAAGGCTATAACAGTTGCTAGCCAAATTGAAATAGCAGTGGCAGAGGCTAAAACTCTCAGTCAGGGAACTGCTGGGAATGTACAGACTGTGAATTCAGCACTGTGGCCTAATAATGCACAGTCACAGGCAAAACACGGTGCTAAGGAAAGGGACTCACCTACAGTACAAAACTGTGCAGCAAATACAAATAAAAAATACTTTTGCTGTTGTTCAACACAACACACTGCAAATTATGCTACATGTCCTGCAAAAGCTGTACAGTGCCGCAAATGCAAAAAAGTAGGACATTTTCCTAAGATCTGCCGTAGTTCTGCTAAAGATGTTCATGAAGTCACTACTACAAATGTTACGGTATTAAGTGTGGATAAAGCTGACACATTTATTCCAGACAAGTTGTCAATGTCAATACTGCTTCTGCTGACAAGGGGAACTCCCTTAACCTGATGCTTGATACAGGTTCAGGTGTTTCTATACTACTAAAGGATGTTTTCTTGAAATACTTTGCAATAGATCAGCTTGTTGCACCTGCCCTGAGACTGGTCAGTTACTTAAAGGATCCAATCCCTGTGCTTGGTTGCTTGCCAGTGACTGTACAATTTGAATCAAACACTGCAAAATGTGACTTTTACATTGTGAATAAGGGTACTGCTATACTTGGAAGGGATCTCTTAGCTGCATTAAAGGACATGGAAAGTCTAAAATAGAATAAGGCTAGAAATGCTGTATTTTGTATACTAAACATAAACATGAACTTACTGCACCACAAGCCTAATCAAACAAATGATTTATGCTTTCAAAGTTGGCCACAGGAGGCTGTCATCTTGTAACTGTAAACATCTTTGCCTGACCCTGCACATGCTCAGTGTGGTCAGTGCTGCTTAGGGATCGTCATAAACAAAGCTGCCTGAATTCTGCATGGCTGGTAAGTAAGGCGGGGGCTCCCCCTGCTGTTCATAAGTTTGATTGTTTCCCTGCAGAGCAGTTAGGGACAGTCTGACAATTCCTATCCACAGCAGTAAATGAAGGGAGAATTTCACTGCACACAGTCAGGTTTCTTATCAAAATGGTACACATTTTTTAATTAAAGTATATTCGAGATAGGTTTCTTTTTCATTAAAGAAAGTAAAAATGGGATTTTATTTTTTTGCCTTTCCTTGTCCTTTAAACCTACAATTAGTTGATGGTCTCATTACTACAGCACCAGTGCCTGCCACACAGTCAGTGTCTAAAATTTCACCACAAAGCAACACTTCACTGGGCTGTACTTTGTACACAAAGTTAAGTTGAGACCAGATGTAAAACCAGTACGCCAGAAATTGAGGCAATTGCCCTAATCTATAAGGGAGACTGTCTCACAGGAACTATAGAAACTGGTAGAGCAGGATGTGATTGAAAAATCAGAATCCTCCAAATGGGTTTCACCGATTATTGTAACAATGAAGAAAACGGAGGTATTCGATAATCATCCCTTGCCACACATGCAGGAAATATTTTCAGAACTCCGAGGAGCAAAGTTCTTTTTCTCTTCAGAGTGCTTATCATCAATTATTACTGCATGCGGACAGCAGAGACCTCACTGCATTTATCACCCATGATGGTTTGTTTCGGTTCAATTACACAAAAGAGGAAAAAAGTATGACCCATAGCATTGCACCCTCCCACTCTTTTAATCTGAGGTCCCACTGATGTAAATAAAATGTAACTTTTACCAGGCCCGGGCCAAGCCAGCCGGGCGCCCAAGGCAACCCGCCTGGCTGCTTCGCCCCCTTGCTGGCATGGTCTCAACTGCGCATGCGCACGCATCCGGAACTGCGCATGCGCACGCATCCGGAACTGCGCATGCGCAGTATATTAAGAGCAGGCCACGCTGAGTTGACGCCGGCACGCATGCGCAGAAGTGCCAATTGCCGTGCGCGAAGAAGCGCAAAAAGTCGGGTAGTGAGGGGACCGGCTTGGGGTAGGCTACAGAGCAGATACGTGCCTGGCGCCCTCCCAGCTTTGCGCCCTAGGCACGTGCCTACTCTGCCTACCCCTAGTTCCGGCACTGACTTTTACTAATAACCACCTAAAATTGATAAGAAACAAAAATAGTGTATATTAAATATGTTAAAAACAAGGTTAGGTGCGGAAGCTGATTGGACAGTGGTAGCTGTTTCCCCACATCTATCTCAACTGCAGTGAAATGCTGGTGACCCACAGTATATGAGCAGAACGAATGGTGTTACGGGTCAGATTGGTACCTTAAATTGTACCCAATGTGGTTGAATTTAAACCAGAGTATCATTAACGTCAACTCCGGTAAGGTTGCAGCGAGGAGGGATTGTCGTACCCTAACGAGTCTTCTACTCCCTCCCACACCTTCCTTCACAACCATCCCCTGTATCGTAACTATAGGAGAGTGTCGGCGTGATCAAAGGAGGAGCAAACCTTCCGGTATCGAGTGTGCTACCCGTTTCCTCCCGCACCACACTTCCTTTACAATTAGCCCAAAGAACTGAGCACAGGTATCCAACTAGCGGAATGCGTTAAGCTCATATCGGTGTAACGTAGTACCACAAACCACCCTTCCGCCCATTCACCAGTCTCTGCCAATTCCCCGTTCCTGCCTAACAGTTTAAAAATTGGAAGCGCCTGACGCGCGTTTCGCTCGCCAATCTGCGAGCTTTGTCAAAGGTAAGGTAACTATTCATTCCGCTCATATAATGTGGGTCACCAGCATTTCACTGCAGTTGAGATAGATGTGGGGAAACAGCTACCACTGTGAATAAAAACCCATATTACTATCTCGATTTTCAAATACCGTTTATTAGCTGCTGACTTCGTGTCCAATCAGCTTCCGCACCTAACCTTGTTTTTAACATATTTAATATACACTATTTTTGTTTCATATCAATTTTAGGTGGTTATTAGTAAAAGTTACGTTTTATTTACACCAGTGGGACCTCAGATTAAAAGAGTGGGAGGGTGCAATGCTATGGGTCATACTTTTTTCCTCTTTTGTGTAATTATATATATCATGTGACCTTGCACACCACTAATTTGCATTATATCTCTATCAATGGATGGTGCTACCTACTCCTTCTTCGACGTTGTTTTGGTTCAAGAGTGTACCTTATGGACTGTCATCAGCACCGAGTTGTTTCCAAAGACTGATGTCTTTAATAGTCCATGGCATTCCTTGTGTAGAATGCTACTTGGATGATATAATTGTCTATGTTCTTAAATGCATTGATTCTGCAGGACTGAAACTGAACCTTTCCAAATGCCACTTTAGACAAACTCAGCTGTCATTTCTGAGTCATATCATTTCACAAGATGGATTACTGCTTGACCCTGACCATGTCAACGCTGTTACACAAGCACCTACTCCATCTGATTTCCAGACCTTACGAGCTTACTTAGGTCTTACTTCATGGTATTCTAAGTTTATTCCCAACTATGCTTCAGTTGTGGAGCACTACTACGTGGCACTTCAAGTCTGGTGTGGTCAGAGTCTGCTCAACATAGCTTTGAAAATGTGAAACAGTCCAGCGCTAGCTTTATTTGATCCTGCACTAACCACTATTGTTACTACAGATGCTTCCGACTATGGCGTTGGTGCAGTTCTCACACAGATCCACTTACAGTATTCAACTGAAAAAGAAGCTCTAGCATATGTTTGGGCAACTGAAAAATGGAGAACCTATCCATGGGGTAGAGAATTTACATTATGCACTGATCATAGCCCTTTAACTACAATGCTTACAACAAAGGGACTAGGACGAGCTGGAATGCATATAGCAAGGCTACTGAATTTCAACTACAAAATGCAATGCAAACCAGGTTTGAAAAATGTTAGTGCTGATTGTTTGTTACGTTTACCTTTACCTGCAGCTTCTGATACACTGGGTGAGGACATAGAAGTTGTAGCACTGACTGATTTACTATCATCTACAGTTACAGCTGCTGATTTTAAGCAAGCTTGCCTCACATGTCCAATTCAAGTAAAACTACGGGACATCTTACAAAGCAAATGGCCAAATGCTGAGAAGAAACGCAGTCATGATCTTCAACCTTGCTACAAGATTAGACATGAACTGTCCTTAGTAGATGGCTGCGTTGTCCGTGGAGCTCACTGCTTACTGGTACCAGAGACCATGCGAGAAAAGCTCATACAACTTGCACATGAGAGTCATCAAGGAATTGTACATACAAAACAAAGACTACGAGAACTATACTGGTGGCCAGCAATGGATGCCCATGTGGTAACTGCCATTCATTCTTGTGTAACTCGTCAGAATCATGACAAAACAGCTATCACACATACACCACCACTTCAACCAGTTGAACCCTGATTCAACATGGGAAAAACTTGCTATTGATATTGTTGGTCCTTTTACAGATGCTCCTATAGACTGTAGATTTGCTTTAACCTTGATAGACTATTATAGTAAATGGCCTGAAATTTCATGTGTTTCTCATATAACATCAGCTACAGTAATAAAATTTCTGTCTACAGTCTTCAGCAGAGAAGGTAATGCGAAGGAGTTAATATCAGACAACGGACCACAGTTTGTCTCATCCTAAATTTGAATTTGTAATATTTTACATAGGAAATCTTCAGTGTATTACCCACAAGCAAATGGAGAAATCGAGTGATTCAACAGAAGTCTGAAAGAAACACTACAGACAGCAAATCTTACTGGGAAATCTTGGAAAGTATTTACAACACTACATAACTACAGAGGAACGCGCCATGCAACAACCCAATCATCTGCAGCTGAATTATTACATGGCAGACAGATGCGCACTAAGTTACATGTTGCAGACATCAAACTCCCACAAAATACTGTGCCTACAAAATTGTCTACTGCTGACATTGTCAAACGTCAACAAGCCAAATGCAATGCTTATACGGATAGAAAACATGGTGCAAGAGAAGTGCACTTTCAGCCTGGATCTTTAGTCAGAATTAAGAAACCAGGACTACTGAAACAAGGACAATCTAAATTTAATTGGACCAGTGTTGTTAGCAGAGCTCCGCAGGGCTCTGTACTAGGTCCTTTGCTTTTCAACTTGTTTATTAATGACCTGGAGTTGAGCATTGAAAGTACTGTTTCGATTTTTGCAGATGATAATAAATTGTGCAGAACCAAAGGTTCCATGTAGGATGCTGCCACTTTGCAGAGTGATTTGACTAAGTTGGAAAACTGGACAGAAAACTGGAAAATGAGGTTCAATGTTGATAAATGCAAGGTTATGCAAAAAAAATAATTTAAAAGCAAGTTATACACTAAATGGTGTGTTGGGAGTTTCCTTAACTGAGAAGGATCTATTGTTTTTTGTAGATAACAGGTTGTCTAATTCTGGGCAGTGTCATTCTGTAGCCCCTTAAGCAAATAAAGTTCTGTCTTGTATAAAAAAGGGCATTAACTCAAGGGATGAAAACATAATTATGCCTATTTATAGGTCCCTGATAAGGCCTCATCTGGAGTATGCAGTGCAGTTTTGGACTCCAGTCCTTAAGAGGGATGAGCTGGAGAGAGTGCAGAGATGTGCAACTCAACTGGTTAGGGGGATGGAAGACTTAAATTATGAGGGTAGACTGTCAAGGTTGGGGTTGTGTTCTCTGGAAAAAAGGCGCTTTAGAGGGGACATGATTACACTTTACAAGTATATTAAAGGACATTATAGACAAACAGCAGGGGTCCTTTTTTGCCCATAAAGAGGATCACCACACCGGAGGCAACCCCTTCAGACTAGAAGAAAATAACTTTCATTTGAAGCAACGTAGGTGGTTCTTCACAGTGAGAACAGTGAGATTGTAGAATGCACTGCCAGGTGATGTTGTGATGGCTGATTCTTTTAATGCTTTTAAGAGTGGCTTGGATGATTTCTTGGACAGACAATCAAAGGCTATTGTGATACTAAATTCTATAGTTAGTATAGATATAGGTATATATAATTTATGTGAAGGTATGGAGGGGTGTGTGTATGAATGCAGGGTTTTCATTTGGAGGGGATGAACTTGATGGACTTTGTCTTTTTTTCAACCCAATTTAACTATGTTACTATGTAACTATGTAACGATTTCCAATCTTTGCCTACCTGATTGCTGTTTTACAACATTTATTTGTTTATATTCATTAAATGCAGCTTCTGTCCCCACAGTCTTCTAGTTTTTAAATCACATTATGGTCACTATTGCTTAGAGGTTCAATTACTTGCACATTTGCTATACATTCTGGGTTATTAGAGATCACTAGATCCAGTATACCATTTTTTCTGGTTGGCTTCTCAACAACCTGCTCCATAAAATTGTCATGCAACAAGTTTATAAACTTATTCACATTAACTGTCCTGGCAGTACTGTTGCTCCAGTCAATATATGGTTAATTAAAATCATCCATTATGATTACTTTTCCCAAATTAGCAGCATTTTTCATCAGGCGCTTAGGCTCCTCCTCTTCACTTACATTAGGGGTCTATAGCATATACCTACAATTAATTTGCTGGACACTTTACAATTAGTGAGACGCTAGACCCTTAAGTTTTCAGCCCCCTCATTTTCTATCATCACCTCCTCCTTTAAATTAGCTTTTAAATCCTGCCTAACAAACACACATACCCCTCCTCCTTTTCTATTGCACCTCTCCCTCCGAAACAAAGTATAGCCACTGATATTAACTGTCCAGTCATGCAACTCATTCAGCCATGTTTCAGCAACACCAACCGCATCATATTTTTCCTCTAGCGCCAGCACCTCCAGCTCTCCCATTTTATCAGTCAGACTCCTTGTATTTGAAAACATACATTTAATACTGGAACCAACATGAGAATTTGTAAATAAACATGTGGTCCTGCCTGTCCTTTACAGTACTGCCAACCAAATCTCCTCCCCAATTTTCCTTCCTATGCCCACTACCTCAGCTAACTGAACTTCTGCAGAATCCTTTACTGCACCCTAACCCCAAGCCTAGTTTATAATCTCCTCCAACCTTCTAGACATCTTCTCCACCAAAGCAGCTGCACCATCATCATTGAGGTGCAGTCCACCCCTGGCAAAGAGCCTGTAGCCGATTGAGAAATCAGCCCAGTTCTCCAAAAACTCAAAGCCCTCCTCCCTACACCAATCTCTCAGCCACACATTAATCTCCCTAAGCTCCTGCCGTCTTCTTAACATTGTTCATGGCGCAGGTAATATCTCTTGGAAGTCCACCCCTCAACTTTTCACTTAGTTTTTAAGACGTCCCCCCCACCTCTAACTTGGTCATTGGTACCTATGTGTACCAAGACCGCTGGTTCTTCCCCAGCTCCACCCAATAATTTGTCCACTTGTTCCACCACATGCCAAACCCTAGCACCAGGCAAGCAGTAGACTCATTTCAGTCACTCTTCAATAATTAAATATGTCATTAAAACATTTGAATTTGTTTGGACTGCTACATGCAGTGTTATATACCCACCCTTGAAAAGTGGATGTTTTGGCAAGTTAAGTCACCCACTACAATTTGGATTGTAAGCCATTTTTTAGTCAAGTCAATATTTCAAGCTGGATAAAACGGATACAACTGTCTTTTATAGCAATAAATCACTGATATACAATCAGTTATTCATTCTCTTAAATGATTGCAACAAAACACTCTGATACAAATGGTGTAAATTGTTCCCCCAAATCTCATAAGAAATTACTGTATACCTGTACTTTATTTCAGATAAACTCATCTCTGACCAGTTGTCTCCAGTTGTCTGTCTCACTGTTTGTTTTCTTGAGGGCAGTGATTTGCGCTTACACAGGCTCACTCGTGGTAGGTAAATATGCAAACAATAAAATTACTTGCCTGGCACAAATTCAAAAGTATTCTGGCCATAAGTTAAGCCTCCATAAATGCTCCTTGGGGGATGATAACTAAAAAGCTTTAATGCATAATGCAGACTTGACTGATTTCAGTGCAGTCATGCAGTGTCCATTTGAAATAATAACATGGAGATAAAAACTGTATGCCTGAATTTTTAGGCCAAAATATGCCCCATGTGCACACTGATATACAGGTGTGGCGTGCAATATTGTTTTTCTGCCAGTACAGAAAATGTCACATGTGCCAATAGCCTAAAAATGGTGGTTGAATAATTTTGCTGCTGGTGCAAACAGCAGAGCAAACACAAGTAAACAAGTTGTTAATTAGCCAATTAAATTAGGTGATACTACTCATAACCCCTTGCTAAAACTAAATATGATGGAACATGCTATATATTTTGTTACAGTTTGCTTTGCTGTGAACAGACCTCCTGCAGCCTGCTTGGGATTTAGGATTCTGCACCAGTTAGTGCTAAATTCACAGATAAAATGTAATGTCTCCTGGAGTTTAGACCAACAAGATACCTTTTACTTTCCATTCACTATGAAGTTATACTTTACGTATGACCGAAGCTGTTTTTTGACTGGCAGTCATTACAAAGATACATATCCTCTGGCACTTATAAGCAGTGCCTTGTTACTGTCAGGTGTGGCATAGCCTTAAGGCAGGGGTGCCCAAACTTTTTGCAACGAGGGCCAGATTTGGCGAGGTGAAAATGTGTGGGGGCCGACCATTCAGCCCGACATTCTTTGAACCATTAACATTATATTACAGGAATCGAGTAATCGTAGCAGTAATGTTTGGGCATATTAGTGAAATGATCTGCCACTTGGTCTATACTGCTGCCTGTGTGCTGAAGGTGTTAGCAATAGACACGTACTGGAACATAATGACGCCTTACTTGTTTAGTTTACCATACTGGCACGTCAGTCCATCTATTGATACCTTCAGCCCTAAAGAAGTATGTGAGAGCGGCGTGTCACTACGTGGCAGTATGTGTCTATTGCTAACACCTTCAACACACAGGCAGCAGTATAGACTAAGGGGCAGATCATTTCACTAATGTGCTTTAATATTACTGCTATGGGATTCCTGATCACACTGTGCTGGGGGGCCTCATTATTATTAATTTCATGATGGAGGCTGGTGTAAATTTGAAAAAGGGCCACAATTGGCCCCCGGGCCGCACTTTGGACATGTCTGCTTTAAGGACTTGGTTCAATTGCATGACCTAAAACCCCACCTGAATTATTTCTATGCAAATGAATCATGCTCTACATTTTAGACAAACACAAGAGAACCACCAATAGTGGTGCTTTCTTTCAGTTTACACTACAGTCAATGTACAGTGTACAGACAGTAGATAGACAGTAGATTCGTGTTCTTTTCAAGCAGATTCAAGCACTTTTTAAATTTATGGCAATGGCTTCTTGAAGTGTTAAACCATAGGCACGAATCCCTGAATGAACAATTAATGTAAAAGCAATGCACATCCCTTCCCCCAAGTCAGTGGGTAGCTGCCATTTAATATATTTAAGATCTCAGGAATAGATATGTATAGCCTTTAGATCAGTGATCCCCAACCAGTAGCTCGTGAGCAACATGTTGCCCTCCAACCCCTTGGATGTTGCTCCCAGTGACCTCAAAGCAGGTGCTTATTTTTGAATTCCAGGTTTGGAGGCGAGTTTTGGTTGTATAAAAACCATCTGTACTGCCAAACAGGGCCTCTTGTAGGCTGCCAGTCCTCATAGGGGCTACCAAATAACCAATCACAACCCTTTTGGTCTCTACAGGAACTTTTTCATGGTTGTGTTGCTCCCCAACTCTTTTTGCATTTAAATGTGGCTCACGGGTAAAAAAAGGTTGGGGACCCCTGCTTTAGATTAAGGCTCTGGGACCCAGTGCAACATTTGGAGCACCATGTGATTTACCAAATCAAAGCACCAGTAGCAAAATGGTTGAATAAATATTTCTGTCCTAGCAAATATATTTTGTCAACCCCCATCTCCCTCAGCCTTTTCATAGCTCTTACAATGACTATTCTGTTTCATAAGTTTCAAAATAATATACTTTTTATGTGCAGCATAGGCATTATTATTATATGAGAAAACTATAGAAAAACACCAGGTTACAACATATTATTTTCAAAATGGAGTATGAGAATAGAACATTTTGGGCAAACCTTAATATAATAGGGCCCATATATTTATTGAACTCTGTATGTGGTTTAGAATATATCTGTGTGTATGTGAATATTTAAAATAATCAAGCTCTAGGTCAAATGTTGTCATCATACACAGTACTGCAATACTTTACTGCACTGATCAGCTGCATCAACATATACCTCTCTGTCTAATGCACATGGCCTGCATAGTGCCACTATCAAAATGTGCTATCTCTACTGCCAACAAAATACTTTGGCTGCCTAGCTGCTGTTCGAGCCACATTTACATGGTGTTAAAATCATGACTACATAATGAAAAAACCCTGACAGTTCTTGACACTGTTATATTAAAAATATCCTCTCAGCATTTACAGAAAGAAAATGTATAGACTAAATAATGCATAACATCAAATATCCTCATACAATTTAAGATGCAAAAATCACTTACAGAGAATCATTAATAAGATTTTAGCTTTTATTAAAATGTTGTACATGGCGTATCTTCAGGACTGTTACTAAAGAGCAGAGTCTGAGAATGCTTGTATGTTATGTGTCCAATGCAAAATCCCCATATGGGGTTACTTAATTAGATGTGTGGATATAGCTGGTGTATAAACTGGTAGTAGTTTTTGGTGTAGGTTTCTGAAAGCAACAAAGAAGAGAATCTCAGAAAAATGGACAAAGAGTTAGACCACTGGGTATTCCTGTTGTCAGAGGGCTGGACTAATGCTTTGACTCTGGTTACAGAATTTAAGCAGCCTTGCACAAATACAACTTAATGGGAAGTTTATGGATACATGTATAGAAGGGATGTTAGGAGTCACCATTACAGTAGATATATACAGTACATTCCTAGTTGTCTTGTATACAGAAAAGGTTGTCCTGAGCCTGAAATAAAATGAAGTAGCTGTGTAACACCACATGGTTCTTTCCTGCTGTTGATTATTGCTTCAGACACCAGCAATATATATACCGGGGGAAATGCTCTCCAAAATGTGTACCACACAGACAGCACAGAGACCGACTAATTTCATGCAACTACTGTATGTACTCAACATTTTTCAGGTACAATTAGTGCCTGAGGTCACTTTTCCCATAATTTTTTTCATCACGTCAGCAAAAAAGAAAACAAACAAAAAAACAGATATAATAAGGCATATAATAAGCAAAAATAAATAAGTATATAAATACCTTACTGAAACACAGAAGATAATACTCAACATAGGGTCAGAACACTCCCCAGCCTGTTCTGCTCTGTCTGAACACAAAATCACATATCTCGGTCACAAATACAAACAATTCCTACATGCACACAATTGATGTCATTCAGAGGTTCCACCTGTCTTCACTTGTGTCTCCTTACAGCTGTCATCGCTACTCATTTCAGCTGCTGTTCCCTTCACCTCCCTAGCCAAGAACAATAATCTCTGTGTTTAGGGAACAGAGCCCATCATAGTCACCTTACGTGCAATGGAATCCCATATACACTTAGCAACCGTCAGTTGTTCTGCTCTTTTATGTTATAAAGGCTTATTTTTTCAATGACCACAGCAAGTATTTGATTTGATAAAATGCTAGATTGCTGCACAGCTGCTTATTATCAAGAGAATACCATTGAAGTTATCGGCTTATATATTGTTTACTGAAGACACATGAGAGATTATAAAGCTCTTTCATAAAAATAGAGGCACATGCAAAATGAACTGCTTCTGCATAAACTTTTACTTGGGCTTATTACAAGTTTTTTATATAAATAAAACTTGTAAATACAAACACTTCTGAGTGTGTTTGTGTTATTAATATACTGTGTCAGGAGAATTCCTGCAAGTTATTGCATTAGACACAGACATTAAATCGACACGGAGAGCGAATACAAACTCCCTGCAGATGGGACCAAGCAGGAATCAGACATAGGGCCCCATGCAGCAATGCTACACTCAACACCAAGTTATTAAAGGGGTTGTTCACCTTCCAAACACAGAACAGATTGTTCCCCAGAAATAAAGACTTTTTCCAATTACTTTCCTTTTTTCCTTTTTCAATATCTAAGTTTATAGTTTAATGTTCCTGTCTCTGGTGTTTGAGTTTGTCAACTCAGTAATTCAGGTGCAGACCCTACTGTTACAATTTTGCAAACTTTAGTTGCTACATTTTCAGCAGCAATTCTGGAGTATTAGCAACTGTTGTATCAATTCTAACAGCTGTCTTTAATTAAACTCTTGGATTGTATCAATTTAGAACAGTTTACAGCAGTGGTGCCCAAAAGGTAGATTGAGATCTACCAGTAGACCTTTAGCTGGTGATCATTAGATCTCAAGACAAACGGCTTGTCTAAATCACCCTCCTGTCTCATGCTTTTCATTCAGATATTTATTACATTAAAGTTACATAAGAAAAAGTTATTTGTTAGATATAGCAATTTACATTTTCTCATATATCAACATTTAAGTAATATTTTCCATGGAACAGAATGCTAACTATGCTTTTATGGATGTAGATCATATTGGCACAACATCACTAAAAGTAGACCTCGTATTAGTAAAGTATGGGCACTCCTGGTTTATAGGGTCAGCGGCACACCCTCGCAAAGCTACTTTAGAAGGTAAAAAATTAAACTTTACACTTCAATATTAGAAAAACTATCACACATAGAGAATGATTGAAAAAAGTCGTTATTTCTGGTGAACTATCTGAAACCAACTGATCTGAAATGTGTTGGAAGGTGAACAACCCCTTTAATAACTTGGTGTTGTGTGTAGCTTTGCTGCATGGGGCCCTAGTTGCATAGTTAGTTACATAGTTAAATTGGGTTGAAAAAAGACAAAGTCCATCAAGTTCAACCACTCCAAATGAAAACCCAGCATCCATACATACACCCCTCCCTACTTTTAATTAAATTCTATATACCCATACCTATACTAATTATAGAGCTTTGTATCACAATAGCCTTTGATATTATGTCTGTCCAAAAAATCATCCAAGCCATTCTTAAAGGCATTAACTGAATCAGCCATCACAACATCACCCGGCAGTGCATTCCACAACCTCACTGTCCTGACTGTGAAGAAACCCCTACGTTGCTTCAAATGAAAGTTCTTTTCTTCTAGTCTAAAGGGATGGCCTCTGGTACGGTGATCCACTTTATGGGTAAAAAGGTCCCCTGCTATTTGTCTATAATGTCCTCTAATGTACCTGTAAAGTGTAATCATGTCCCCTCGCAAGCGCCTTTTTTCCAGAGAAAACAACCCCAACCTTGACAGTCTACCCTCATAATTTAAGTCTTTCATCCCTCTAACCAATTTAGTTGCACGTCTCTGCACTCTCTCCAGCTCATTTATATCCCTCTTAAGGAATGGAGTCTAAAACTGCACTGCATATTCCAGATGAGGCCTTACCAGGGACCTATAAAGAGGCATAATTATGTTTTCATCCCTTGAGTTAATGCCCTTTTTTATGCAAGACAGAACTTTATTTGCTTTAGTAGCCACAGAATGACACTGCCCAGAATTAAACAATGTGTTATCTACAAAGACCCCTAGATCCTTCTCATTTAAGGAAACCCCCAACACACTGCCATTTAGTGTATAACTTGCATTTATATTATTTTTGCCAAAGTGTATAACCTTGCATTTATCAACATTGAACCTCATCTTCAAGTTTGCTGCCCAGTTTTCCAATTTAGACAAATCACTCTGCAAAGTGGCAGCATCCTGCATGGAACCTATAGTTCTGCACAATTTAGTATCATCTGCAAAATTAGAAACAATACTTTCAATGCCCACCTCCAGGTCATTAATAAACAAGTTGAAAAGCAAGGGACCTAGTACAGAGCCCTGCGGTACTCCACTAACAACCCTGGTCCAATTAGAAAATGTTCCATTTACCACCACTCTTTGTAGTCTATCTTTTAGCCAGTTCTCTATCCAGGTACAAATACTATGTTCCAGGCCAACATTCCTTAATTTAACCAGTAACCTTTTGTGTTGCACTGTATCAAATGCTTTAGCAAAGTCTAAGTAAATCACATCCACTGCCATCCCAGAATCGAGGTCTCTACTTACCTTCTCATAAAAAGAAATTAAGTTAGTCTGGCAAGATCTATTACGCATAAAACCATGCTGGCAAAAACTCATAGTATTATGATTTGCTATGAAGTCCGGTATCTTATCCTTTATTAACCCTTCGAAAAGCTTTCCTTGCACTGATGTCAGACTAACTGGCCTATAGTTTTGAGGCTGAGAACGGGATCCTTTTTTGAATAGAGGCACCACATTAGCAATTCGCCAGTCTCTCGGCACTATGCCAGATCTCAAAGAATCCTGAAAAATTAAGTGAAGAGGTTTGGCAATCACAGAGCTAAACTCGCTAATTACCCTGGATTGAATTACCCTGGGATGAATCTGGCCCGGACCTATGTAATTTTAACATGTCCTAGTCTCTTTTGAATTTCTTCATGTGTGAACCATGCATCATTAGTTGTATTACTAGAATTGGTACTGTAAAGAAGGAAACCTTCACTTACTGGTTCCTCATTTGTGTAGACAGATGAAAAATATGAGTTCAGAATCTGCGCTTTTATTTTGTTTTCATCAACCAGCTGACCCCCCTCTGATAGTAAGGGTCCCACCCCTTCCTGCTTCATTTTTTTACTATTAACATCTTTAAAAAATAATTTTCGATTTTTTTTACTGCTTGCTGCAATATCCTTTTCTATATCAATTTTAGCTTGCCTTATAGCTTCTTTGCATGATTTATTGGCCTCCTTGTACCTTATAAATGTTTTGGCTGTACCAGCTAACTTGAAAACCTTAAAAGCACGTATTTTCTTACCCACCTCAACACCAACGCTTCTATTGAACCAAAAAGGTTTTGCTTAGCAATGACGTTCCCTGCTTACAAGTGGAATATACTGACAAGTATATTTATGAAGCAGCATTTTAAAGACTTCCCATTTTTGTTCTGTGTTTAACCCTGTGAAAAGCATTTACCACTTAATATGTTGCAGAGATGCCCTTATACTGTCAAAGTTTGCACGAAATTTAGTGTTTTAGTTACTCCCTTATAGAATTGCTTCTGCAACAGAATCTCAAAGGAGACCATGTTATGATCACTATTCCCTAAATGCTCACCCACACAAATGTTAGAGATGAGTTCAGTATTGTTAGTTATTACAAGGTCCAAAAGAGAGTTATTCCTAGTAGGTTCTTGAACGAGCTGGAATAAAAAGTTGTCATTCAGCATATTAACAAACCTACTAGCTTTTTCTGTCTTAGCAACCCCATTACCCCAGTCAATGTCTGGATAATTGAAGTCACCCATAGCAACAACTTGACCCAGGTGTGAAGCCGCTTGTATCTGCAAGAGTAGCTGGGCTTCATACTCGACACTTATACGCAGGGCCGCCATCAGGGGGGGACAGCGGGGACAAGCGTACCGGGCCCGGGCATGAAGGGGGGCCCGGCAGCGCTGCATTTCTTGAAGATCCGGCCCCCCTTACGAGCGCCTGAGCCGTACGTCTTGCCTCTTGCGTGCAGAATGCGGAAGTGCCGAAAAGCCGAAGCCGATGCGCCGAAAAGACCCGAAGTCACGGAAAAAGCCGAAGTCACGAAGCGCCGAAAAGACCCGAAGTCACGAAAACAGCCGAAGCCGAAGTCCTGAAGCAGCGCAAAGACCCGAAGTCACGAAAACAGCCGAAATTGAAGTCCTGAAGCAGCGCAAAGACCCGAAGTCATGAAAGGAGGCGAAGTTGAAGTACTGAAGCCATGAGTTCAATCCTACTGAACACCAGTTTGTGGTTTTTTTTTTTTAATCCCCTGGCCACCAATGTATTATTTTAATATTCTATAGGCCCCTGCCACCAATCTTTTTTTTAAAACTTTTTTTTGGGGCCCCAATTTTTTTTTAACTCGTAAGGGGCCCCTTGCCACCATTGTATTTTTTTGTTTTGTTTTTTTTTAAAAAAATATTAATTTTTTTTTTGGTGGCCCCAAATTGTTTTAACTTGTAAGGGGGCCCCTGCCACCAGTTTTTTTCAAAAAAAAATTTTTTTTTGGGGCCCCAATTTGTTTTTAACTTATAAGGGGGCCCCTGCCGCCAATGTTTTTTTTTTTTTCAAAAAAATTTTTTTTTCAAATTTTTTTTTGGGGCCCCAATTTGTTTTTAACTTGTAAGGGGGCCCCTGCCACCAATGTTTTTTTTTTTTTCAAAAAAAAATTAATTTTTTTTCAAATTTTTTTTTGGGGCCCCAATTTGTTTTTAACTTATAAGGGGGCCCCTGCCACCAATGTTTGTTTATTTTTTAGTTTTTTTAAAAAAAATTTTTTTTGGGGCCCCAATTTGTTTTTAACTTATAAGGGGGCCCCTGCCACCAATGTTTGTTTATTTTTTAGTTTTTTTTAAATTTTTTTTTTTTTGGGGCCCCAATTTTTTATAAGGGGGCCCTGACCATCAATAGCTTTTAACAACTTGTGTGGGGGGGGGTTACTTTTTTAGCGCTGATGTCTGTGTGGTCTTTTAACTGCGATGTGGAGTGGGCGGAATATGGGGTGGAGCTTGGTCGTCAGTGTGGGCGGGGCCCAGGGGGCCCCAAAAACTTTTGTTGTACGGGGCCCCGTGATTTCTAATGGCGGCCCTGCTTATACGAGGTGGTTTATAGCATACACCAATGATAATTCTGATTCCTGCCTGGCCCCTATCTGCAAAGAGTTTGTATGTGCTCTCCATGTCGATATTGTTTTTTAAAGAAAACTCTGGTTTCCCCATACCAAAAAATATCCAAGCACATTAATTGGTTAAAGGTAAAAGTAACCATATTATCCATCAGATAATTTAATAGGACAATATATGAAAAGGGTTAATGTACCTTCTGTTAAACCAATTTAAAAAAGTATGATCCTAACATACCACCTAAGGGGACAAACAGGTTTTGTCCATTTGAAACACAAGCAGTTCTTAACAACCCAGTTTTTATTCTTTGAATTCTAAAGGCCCCCATACACGGGCCGATAAAAGATGCAGACAGACCGAGTCGGCAGGTTATCGGCCCATGTGTGGGGCCATCCAAAAGTCTGCCAGATGTTGATCGGCCAGGGTAAAAAATCCTGTCGGATTGCTGCCACATCTGTTCGTTCGTTGGTTTTAGTGGCACAACAGGCAATTGCTGCCCGTTTTCAAATTCACACCAGCCCTCAGCCTCCATCATCAAATTAATAATAATGAGCCCCCCCCCCCCCCAGCACAGTGTGATCAGGAATCCCATAGCAGTAATATTTGGGCACATTAGTGAAATGATCTGCCACTTGGTTTCGCATACTTCTTTATGGCTGAAGGTGTCAATAGACATACTGAGGTGCCAGTACAATAAACTAAAGAAGTATGTGAGAGCAGTGCATCACTATGTGCCAGTACGTGTATATTGCTAACACCTTCAGCATACAGACAGCAGTATAGACCAAGTGGCAGATCATTTCACTAATGTGCCAAAATATTACTGCTACAATTACTTGATTCTTGTAATTTAATGTTAATGGTTCAAAGAATGTCGGGCTGAATGGTCTGCCCCCACATATTTTCACCTCACCAAATCTGGCCCTCTGGGCACCCCTGCAATAGTGCTACATATGCTTCTTTTAAGAATACAGTGAAGGGCTCTTGTGAATATGTGAATGTCCTGAATGAAAAGTGACTACTTAATGAAAGTGTATCTCAAGCATCTCAATAGCAGAAATGGTACAGGATTTCAAACTTGTCACAGGGGGTCACCATCTTTGAAAATGTCTACAACACTCACATTCTCAGTGGGCTCTGAGCAGCTGTTGAGAAGCTAAGCTTAGGGGTTGTCAAAGCCTACTTCTTTAGCTAGGCTTTAGTGCTCCATTTTTGTACCCTTTCACTTTTAGCTTTCCTATAGATTGGCTTATTAGAAATATTTATATATATTTATCAATTTTACATAATTTCCAACCAGCTTTTTTTGTGTCAGACAGTTTTAGCCCCCATAAGCATCCATTATCTCTTTGACTTTCTGGTTACACGCTTCCTTTTCACCTCCCACAGGGTTTCCCCAGACAGCAGATTTTTGCAACCCTTTTCATAAGGGACCCGAAAAAAGTCTGAATCTGAAAATCCTCCATCTCAGACCTGCTGAGTCAATGGGAGAGGTCCTTATCCTATTTGGAAGTTTCTATGGTCTACCCTGCAATTAGCTTGAAAATCCAACTATTTCGGCCTTTTGGGCAAAAATCCAAAACATTTGGGCTTTTTGGGAGAAAGCCTGAAAAAATTGTATGATTCGGGAAATAAATTCGGAAAAAAACTTACAATTCGGGTTTTTGCTTGATTTTATTGAGTTTATCCCTGATCCGGTTAAATCATGCTTTTTAAATAATAAATTAGGTCAAATAATGGATTCTAGTCTGGCCAGACTTTTTTATTATAAAACATCAAGAAAATTAGGATTTTGATAAATAACCCCCAAATATATAGCACTTTATTAAGATATGTTCAAAGACTCCTAAAACAAATTACAAGTAAACTAGATTGTTACGATTTACATAATATTGATACTTGTAAAAATACAGCAATCCAAAGTGTTATAATAAAAAAAGTGCAGAGGTACTGTACTAAGTAAAACAGTCCAGCATGGTTTATACCCATACAAAAATGGTGACTGTAAACACTACATATTAAAAAGCAAGAAGCCACAATAATATCTAGATCACAATGTAGAACTGGAATCTAATGCTTTCCAGGGAATCTATGCACTACCCATTATGGAAATGGAAAAAGCAGAGAGATTACATTGTAAACCAACGGGATGTAGGGAAATGGTTTGTCAAGTATCATGGTTTCATTTCAATCTGTGGAGTCATGTATGTCTATGTTTTCTATAACTCAAACATACTTTTTAGAGAGTGCAAGATACATAATTTCAAATAGCATACCACAGGGAAAAAAAAATGATTACCTGAAATTTGCCCTCAAACTAAGTTCAAGAAGCACTACAGGATGAATGTGATAAGGCAGCAAGAGGCTAAGCATATAATCAAAACTCAAGTATAGCTAAAATATCTCTTTCTTTTGAAAATAAATACATAGCACAAAGAAAATGTGAATTAGCACTCATCCAGGTATTCAGATTCAAGGAGACAACCAAGCTAACCAAGCTGGAAGATGAATATCCTAAGTAGTACTAGGATTTGTAATAGGGACCATTTAGCAAACAGTGCACCTCTTAAAGACATGTATTGTCAAAGAGACCCAACCAAAGGGCACTCCACACACCACTGAAAAATTAGGTCACTGACCTTCTGCTATGCTGGGACCTGGGGGTTTCCTGATTAGATCTCCACACCTTAAGTCTACTAAAAAATTATTTAAACTGAACAGAATATTTTTGCATCCCATAAGAATTGTTTTCCCTTAATCGGGAGCTTTCTGGATAATGGGTTTCCAGATAAATCCTATACCTGTAATAGCAGAAAGGGCAGTGCAAGCTTCTGTTGCTACTATGCTAAGGCGTTAGGGAAAGCTGGGGCATGCACAGTAGGAGAAGATCATGCTATCATCACATTGATTGAGCTTGTCCTTCTGGCTGGATCCGTGCTCTCTCTTAGAAATATATTTGTCCATATGAGAGCACATATTGCACTTGCATAAAGTTTTGAAATGGATCCTATTGCTAAAATGGTTATTTTGGTAAAAGGAACAGCATATCGGAATTTTTAAAAAAAATGTAAGCTATCCATTTCACAGTGAAACATGTATACAAAGGCCTACAGAAAGGGAAGAGAGTACCAGCATTACTCCCGAACATAATAATACATATGAACATATCTATAAATTTACAAATAAACAAATCAGTTAAGTAGATTAGAAAAATAAACTGACTTAATTTAATCCTGTTCTTTGTGTAATTCAACAGGTTGCAAAATAGTTACAACCATCTTGAGAGTAATTTATTTGAGGCTAAGATGTATTTTGGCTCAGATTTTTCATGCAATTCTTATTTTGTTTTGAATTTTAATATTTTATTTTGCTGCACTTGGCAATTTAAATGTGAAAAATTACCAGAATAAATGTTTTCATTTGATCGGTTACTCTAGCTATATCTCACTTTGCTGTGTCTTATTTGCCTCAAATGCCTATTAATTTATTAATATAACTATTCATTCTCATTGGCTTGTGTTGAAATTTGTGCAAGAGACACTTGTAGTTGGAGGCACAGACTGGGGGAGAGGAGACAGGACTCATAGTGACATTCAGGGATATGATTGATTTGGGATTTCTTGATAGCAGATGACCTTATTCTAAATCCATTCTTCCTGAATGGAATTGTATTCACTGGATCTGTGTCAGCAAAATACTCCTCTGGTATGAAGTTCTATTGTGGCCACCACTCACTGTAGAATATCCAATAATGTAGTGAACAGCACCTTTTAGTAAAGTTAAAAAGCCTTTATTTAAATATGGCTCAGACCAAACATATTCTCTGTTCAGGCCATTTGGGGCTAAGGTTTCCAGAAGGCTTCCTTTTTAGGAGCCTCTTCGCTCTGTCGCCTCCTCGTTGTGAAAGAGGGACATGGTCCACCACCTGGAATTTAAGTTGTTGAACCCCATGTCCCATTTGTACAAAATGGCCTGCTACTGCCTGATCAGTCTTTTTAGTTTTTATCGCAGACTTGTGTTTAAAGAAAAGTTGATTTTCCTTTTCAAGTGGTTACATTTACTTCCTAAATGGATACAAGTTTGTTATTTGTAAATGGATATTGCTACTTTGATACTTTGTTGTTATGTATTCAGGATTGCTACTGCAAACTTTGTTGCTATGTATTCAATAGATGGCACTGTTTTAATACGTTTAAAAGGAAGTTCAAGTGGCCATGTGTGTTAGCTTGAAAAAAGGCCGGGGAGCAGCTTGAAACGTTGCTATGTTTGAGCCATATTTAAATAAAGGCTTTTTTAACTTGTTCACTACATTACTGAATGGAATTGTATACAGCAGGTAACACAAGGTGAGGCATTCTGCATAATGGCTACTCAGCACTCTAAAGTTTTGACCAAATGTCAAATGTACTGTTTGCAAGTCAAGCCACTGTTTGCACAAGGCATGCTGACAAATTGCTACTCCTTGGTAGATATCACGTTATATGCCCAAATAGATTTATGGCAGTTCAGAGGCAGCAGTTTCTTTGTACTATATATTGAGGTAAGTAAATTGTACATTTAACTTAATGAGTTTATCCATCTAGTCTTTCCAATTAGCAGACAAAGAAATGTATGTCCAGCCCTGTCAGAATCTGATCCAACTAATTTCATCATGTAAGAACAGATTAACCTCCATCGCTGACAGTATTATTAGTAGCTCTAATAGAAATAGTATACCTTTACAGAAATTTTGATTTGAAAACAATCCACTTGAGACTTGTATCTGTGTGAATGTTAGTTTATTTCAAGTACAAAGCACAATATTTAAGGAACAGTTAGGTCTGAAACATTGTTATGCATTGCACTCAAAATAAACTAACATTTACATAGATACAAGACTAACCAGTGGATTCTTTAAAAAGGCAGACTGTCTCTAAGGGTAAGGTCACACTGGGAGATTCGGGGAAACATTGTTATGCATTGCACTCAAAATAAACTAACATTTACATAGATACAAGACTAACCAGTGGATTCTTTAAAAAGGCAGACTATCTCTAAGGGTAAGGTCACACTGGGAGATTTGGGGATATTTAGTCGCCCAACGACTAATCGCCTCTTCTTTGGGGTGACTAATCTCCCTGAACTGGCCTCACGAGTAAACTCCAGGCTCCTTCGGAAAATGCAGCGAGTGCCGTGCCGCAGGCGATTTTTCATTCTAGCAGGCGGAAGACAGGGGAAAGCAGTTCGGGGAGATTAGAAAGAAGAGGCGATTAGTCGCCAGGCGAGTAAATTTCCCCGAATCTCCCAGTGTGACCTTACCCTAAGGGTGAAGACACACGGAGCCACTAGTAGCAGTTACTTGTTGCGGTAAATTATCAGCTTTTTTAGACAATGCTGATAATTTACTGATAAATGTCTCTACATGTATTTTAGCAGAGGTAAATCTCAACATTGTCTGTGGCAGATTTATTTCTGGTGTTTTGTAGCCATGACAAGCAGCTGCTACTAGTAGCCCTACGGAAGTAGACTGCTGGGGGTGGGTGGACTTCAGGGTCTGGAACTCCCTCCTTCCCAGCTGCTCTCCTGAGGGAGGACACAGATGAGTGGAAGACACCAGTGAGTGGACCAGTAGGGAGTGGGCTGGTGGGAGCCAGGTGGGATTGCTGTGCTCCAGGCCCCTTTGAACACTTTTTTGCAGGAGAGCTGGTGCACACTAGTTATGCCACTAGTTACGCTCTTCAATAGAAATTAGGAACTGATATCAAAGAATGTATTTTTATAAACACTGAAAGGGTATAGCCTTTAAGGTACTTTAGGCATACTTTCAAACTCCTAAATCTGTTGCAAATTAATTGATACCAAAAATGACATGCAACCAGGCCTTTCAGTGATGAGATATACCAATGTCCTTGCTTTGACATTGTACCATGAACTTCAGCAATCTCCAGTTTTATCCACATTTGTCAATGTAGAAGATTATCAATTGGATCACATCATATCATAGTCCAAAATATTTTTATATTTTTTTATTCCACTTACCAATATGGCAGCATTTAGGGGCTGATTTATCAAAGGTCAAGTGTAAGAGGTTTTAAATGAACTAAAAACTTATCTTATCTTATCTGTGCTAGTTCCAGACCCGCAACCCAAAAACTCCAATTGATCAAGATTTCAGCAAAAAAAAAATTCGACTTTTCGTGGAAAAAACAACTGGAACCTTAATAAACCTGCCCCTTAAATACATATTGAATAAATAATCATTGATGATAAATAGCATCCTAGCATTTATAGTTGTCAATTTGTGCTGGTTGAGTACATGTGATGGACTGTGGTATATGTATGCCAGGGATCTAAATGGAAAGTGCTTGTTTTCATTATTATCCTGCCAGAAAACATGGCATCTTGCCAATCAGGAGTTGACATATTTGAAGAACAATTTTCCAATACCTTAATGAATCTGGAAAGTTATCATACCATGGGATTCATCCACATTATCCACATTTAAATTGAGCCAAAATTATAAACTGACTTGCCAACAGAATCAAAAAAAAAAAAAAAAATGCAATAGCTAAACCTTGCTCCTTTGCCCACAAGGCAGCTCACTCACCACAAAAGAGTGTGCAAGCAGTAAATTTAAATTTCCAGGTAGAGTAGGGGAAGCTTCCATACAGCAGACCCTGAGGTCCAGGCCCCTTGTCCTTGGACCCCCCTGCAGGCTGCAGGGACTGGTGTTTGGTAATTACAACACTGGTCTCATGGTTTGACTATATCTATAAAGCTTAGTGAAAACAGTATAAACAGTGAAAACCTATAGATTTCTTCCACCTTGTCTTAAGGTGGCCATATATGACAAGATTCACTCATTTAGTTTGCCAAAGGGTAGATATGGGCCTGATTTGGCCACCCACATTTCTGAGACAAATTGAGCTGATATAAGGGATCAGATCATTTATTGTGGCATATGGAGACCCCCCGTACAAGGACCACATCAACATCCCAATCCTCTCTTCGTCAACAGGAATTTCAAATGTGTCCAGTTGATATATGGTCAATTTTCGTACAGATGTCATGTGGATGAGTCCATTGGTGGGCCCGATACATGGCAGAATAATCTGAAGGGCTGAACTAGCAGATTAAGTCTGCCCGTGTATGGACACCTTGAGTGGTTTACTAAATGATCATTATTTGTCTACAGAGTTGTTTATAGGTATGCAGCATTTTACAATAATACAAACATGGGTCTTACAATAACTTATTGAACAAGGGTTACAGAATAAAACACTAGGATGAAAAGACTCTGCTCAGAATAGTCTACAATTAAGATGACCTTATCAGCTAAATATATATTGGAAATGACCTTAGTGACCGCTAATGACAGAGGCATAAAAGTGCATTGTTTGAACCATTCTGTTCACATTTACCTTTACACAAACATTCACCTTGCTTTATGGATAATTGTTGGAAGAGTCCTTTATTATTAAACTAATAAAAGATCTGACCATTCCCCTGGGGCATAATAGGTAACTTACAAATAGTAACAAATCAAAAGGAATTACTTTGTTGTTATTTTGCCTTCAGCAGGTAGGTAAAGGTTTGTATGAAATAAAAATAATACAAATATACTAAAAATTTAAAGTAACTACATCTATGGCTAAGCTAACAAGTGATATATAGGGCACTATTTTTTTGTCTTATATATATACATATAATATATATATGTAGTTTTAGCAGATACTGATGTTAAAGTGATTCTCTAATTATGACCATACGGTAATCCTATACAGGGAACCATCATACATGCATTACAGTTGCTGTATAGCTGAGTAGAAGGTCAGACTTGGCTGACCATATAGTTGGCATCAGCCTCAGTGTTTCTATGTCAAGTAATCACCTGTGTTTTTATAGCACAGTCAGATACAATAATAGGTCTGTGTCTAATTTAACCTCTTGAACGCTATAAATCTTTATTGTTCAGGCAGTGCTGAGTTTCTATGTAATCTACACAATGTTATATTTAATGTGTTGCAGTCATAGCTGACCTGTTCACATACACAATCTATTGTGTAATACATTTAGATGCACCAAAACTACTAAGTAAACAAAAATAATGCATACTAATAAGGCATTATAAAAATTCCTGAAGTCTGTGTTACCTACATTGATGCCATAGTGATGGATAACCATATAAAAGGCAATAGACGCAGTGAGCAACAGTCTTACAGTGACATAACATTTAATTCACAGTGCAATGAACACAAGATGTGCAGATTTGGCATCTGATGTAATTAGAGGTGAACAGGGACCTAACATATTGTCACCCACAGCTTAACTGAAGAATATTGGCAGCAAATACAGCAAGCACATACCAATATAACATGACACTAGGCAGGCAAGTACACATCATTTGTGTTCAGCTAGTCACAAATATAATCAGAGAAACACGCCTTCATGCATAGTGCTAAGTAGAGCCACTCATGTACACTGCGCTTTTTATAAGCAGCAGTATTGACACCTAAAATCCCTGGTACCCACAAGCACACAATTACATCACACACCCTTTTACCTTTTGGCTTGTCACATCATGTCATATTGTTTTTTTTAAATTCCAGGTTCTGCAGATGCTCTTATTCAGTGTCATAGGAATACCCTTACAATGCACCGGTTATGCACACATTGCTCTCTGTCAGTCTCTGTGGGTGTCAGTCTATCTCCTGCATTGCCCCTCTTCTTTCTTGCTTTGTCGCACCCACCCTCATCTATTGACCTCTCAATGTCTGATTCCCCTATGTCTATATTCCTAATGCTCTCACTCCCCCATCTCTGTCCCCTTTCTGTCTCTTCTAATGTCCTTCCTTTCTCTCCCTCCTCCACTCTCTTTGTGGCCTCTCTTTTTCTCACCCTCCTCCCTTTCTGAGCATTCTCTCTATCTCTCCCCACTCGTTTTACACCCTCCCCCTCTCTCTAGCAGCTCTGCTCCTTAGTATCTCTTACCTATTGTATTTTTGATTCACCTTCCTCTTAGCCTATTCCTGTATCTCTCTTACCATTCTGGATCTCTCAACCCCTCTTTTAACTGGATAAATGATTTTTTCCCTTCCTCTCTTCTGCAGCGTATTATACAGTATCAGAACTGTATCTCTCTTGTTTCTCCTTGATGCTTTGGAGTTGCTGGCAGAGGAGCATAGACTAAGGTGTCTGAGTATAGGAATGAGTAAAGGCTGAACTCCACGGAGCAACGTCTTCAGATCTGACGCGCCGAGAGGAAACGGATGCGACAAGTAGTGTTGCAGCCTGGTTGGTATTTTACCAGCCTCGCTGGTAAAAATGACGGTTGATCCCAATGTTATTAATAGGGAAAAAAGATAAATATATAGGAAGGCTGGTATTTTTTTCCAGAAAAGTTGGCCACCCTAGCGAATATCATGTAAGTAAAAGAAATATCGCACCTACAAACTGCTTGTAGATGCGATATTTCTATTACTTACATTATATTCAGCACAACCATATTGTCGCAGGTGCTTCCTCTCAGCACGTCGGATCTCAAGACGTTGCGCCATGGAGTTTGAAACTGTTAGGTATTTAGTGCACTGCATTTGCCATTCTGTATTATAATCATCAACTGTGTTAGCGTGTTGTGTAACCTGCTTGTAGTGCCTACAGTATATTACTATGGTATTATGTGCTGAATGGAAATATTTATTTCATTGCAGTGTGTTATGTGTATAAAGCTGGCCATAGACATGCAGATTTTACCTTTGTATCCGACGAATGATCGGACATCCCAGTCTTCCGACCTACCCACTAACCATTCAGATTAAATAAAGTAGTAAAAGAACAAATCAGAGGATATTCTGCCCGTGATAGCAATCGTATGAAAGTTATGTCAGACACATTCTAGTGGCAAGCTATCATTGATATCGTCAGATATGCAATACATGCAGAGAAATTATTGTTAGCTAACAGAAATCTTTTAACGTGTCCGATTGGCTAAACGACCGATCAACATGATACGAAGAATGTCGGGACTATCCACACTCGGTCTGAAAATCATATCTATATCTTTGCGTATATGGCCAGCTTAACATACTAGTGTGTATTGTAATGTTTAAACTTGTGTGTGTGTACACTTGTTTCACATCTAATACAAACTTTATTAATTTTGAGAGGTATGTGTAAGAACAAACAAGATTTGTCTGCTTTTCCAGGGGGATATTTTGGCATTTGTAATTTGATTTTGTTAATGTGTGAATACTGTGGACAGAGTTTCGTATATTTGAATACCTCCCAACTGTCCCATTTTCAGTGGGACAGTCCTGCTTTTGACAGCTCAACCCATAGTCCCATATTTGTACTGAAAAGTCCAGACTTTCTCTGCACTGAACAACCAGAAAAAGATACCAAGTTTCTAACTTAATTGGCTTTTGGCAGAGAGCCCAGAACAGTCACCAGGTGCAACTAAGACACTCTTGTAACAATTTTGAGATAAGCAAATAAGTAATTGTAACAATTTAGATAATAGGTCTCTTGGGAGAATTTAGACTCACAGCTTAAAGGGCAATTCACCTGCACTAGCAAAACTGTAATTGAAAAAAAACACAGAAATATATTCAAACTTTCAAAACCTGCCAAATTTTGTAAAATGAACATGGTAATTAGGGGGTGTGACCACAAAATGGGGCGTAGTCAAAAATATTTTTTTGTCCCTTTTTTATTTCCAAAATGTTGGGAGGTATGTATTTGTAGAAAGAACTATAAATTATGTATATATATATATATATATATATATATATATATATATATATATATATATATATATATATACACACACACACTGTATATATATATTTTTATATATATATATATATATATATATATATAATCAATGCAATTTGTAGATCAAACACAGAGACAACATTGTACCAATAGCAAAGCAATAAATTCTTACAATAGTAGTTGTTATTGTCACCACCACTGTATGCAGTGTATTTTATTTTTATCACGCATATATGCAAGTAACATTACTGTAATGGATTCTAACTCACCTTCCAAAGATGGCGTCCAAGATGGCGACCCCCTGCCTCACCGCATGGTTCCTGATGGGCGCAGCTCCATGGTGTCATCGTCTTCCTGCTCCCGGATTAGCCGCCGGCGTCAGAATGGGCGCCGGCGTCAGGACGTCAGCGTGGGGACGCTGGCGTCTGCGTCTGACGCAAGCGCGTCAGCGTCTGACACCAGTGCGTCAACTTTGGCGCCAAACTCAGAGACTACTTAAACCTCTCTCCCCTTCCAGTCCTTGCCCAACTATAGGTTCCTGTTCGTCTGTTCCTGGGTGTGATATACTGCTTTTGATTCTTGTGTACCGACTCTTGCCTGTTATTACGATTCCTGTTGTCTGCTGCCTGGTCTGATCTATTTGCCTGTACCTTGACGATTCTTTTGATAAACCCTCTTGTACCTCGAACTTGGTTTGGTCTCCTCTTTGGTCTACACTATTACTGCGCCTTCGGGCCCGTTACAGTATAGTTGGGCCATGGACCCTTTGGAGGAGACTCATGCTTCGCCTGATGTTGGTGAAACCATTCGAGCTTTGGCCTCCCGAATTGACTCTTATGAAGTACTCCAGTCTCACTTTGGTCAGGCCATTGGCGCAGTCCTGGAGAAAGTGTCTACCTTGACTCCCGTGGCACCAGTCGCTGTACCTGCAACCCCGCTCCAAGTCTCCGAGCCTCGCATCCCCGCACCTCCTCTCTACAGTGGTGATCCTGACGCTTGCAGAGGGTTCATTATCCAATGTGAGATCCAGTTTGCCCTGCTGCCAGGTCAGTTTGTCTCGGAGCGAGCCAAAGTGGGTTATGTTATCTCTCGTCTGCAGGGAAAGGCCCTAGAATGGGCATCACCCTTTTGGGAAAAGAAGGATCCTCTGATCGATAATGCCTGTACCTTTCTCCATGAGTTCCGGACAGTGTTTGATGCTCCTGGACGAGCCATAGCTTCTTCGGCTCGGTTGTTCCAGCTCCAGCAAGGCTCCCGCTCGGTTCCGGAGTATGCCATTGAGTTTCGCACCCTGGTAGCGGAGACGTCGTGGAACAATGATGGTTATCATGCTGCCTTCTACAACGGCCTGGCTATAAGAATAAAGAACGACCTCGTATCCCGGGAAATTCCTCCCCGTTGGGAAGAGTTGGTCGCCTTGGCCGTGAAGGTCGATACTCGCCAGAGGGAGTTCCAGGTCGAGCTAGACCGTGAGCATTCTAAGAGGAACCCTCGTTTCCAGCCTATCCTGGCCCCCCGCTTCCAGAGACCCCTGCTCAACAATCCTGCTTACTTCTCGCCCTCTCCACCTCCTGCGGCTTCTGCTTCTTCCTCTCCTACATCTGCTGAGGAATCGATGCAGATTGGACGGGCCCGTCTTTCCGAACAGGAGAAGTACCGGAGAAAGGCGGCGGGATTATGTCTCTACTGCGGGGGCAAATCTCACTCCATCCTCGAGTGTCCTGTAAAGCCTGGAAAACGCCAATACCTCGGTAAGTTTGGGGAGACTTACCTGGGTGGAGTTTGTCCTTCTCCCCGACCATCTGGTCATCGTTTCCTACTTCCGGCACAGATCCAGTTTGGCTCCCGGAGGATCCCGGTTCAAGCCTTCGTAGATTCTGGTGCTGCCGGGAATTTCATGGACAAGACTTTTGCCAGCCGACATGCTGTTCCTCTTCTTCCTCTGGCTATTCCTCTGCGAGCTCTGGCAATTGATGATCGTCCTCTGTCTTCTGCCATCATTTCACAGACCACCTCGGAACTTTCACTCAAAGTGGGCACCCTGCATTTGGAGAGACTGTCCTTTCTTCTTATTGATTGCCCTTCTACTCCTATTGTTCTGGGTCTTCCATGGTTATGCACCCATAACCCAGTCATTGATTGGTCTTCTTCACAAGTTGCCCGTTGGAGTCCACATTGCCAACAGAACTGTTTACCTGCTGTGCCCATTGTCAAAGTTTCCTCTGTGTCTTCTAAGCCCTCTCTTCCAGTTGTATATCAATCCTTTTCGGATGTCTTCAATAAGGGCTCCGCTGAGACTCTTCCTCCCCATCGACCCTACGACTGCCCAGTTGAACTCCTGCCTGGATCCATGCCTCCTCGTGGCCGCACCTATCCTCTGTCTCCTTCTGAAACAGCAGCCATGAAAACCTACATTCAGGAGAATCTTCAGAGAGGGTTCATTTGTCCCTCTTCGTCTCCTGCTGGAGCAGGTTTTTTCTTTGTCGAAAAGAAGGATGGCAGTCTGCGGCCCTGCATCGACTATAGAGGGCTGAATAAAATCACTATCAAAAACCGTTACCCTCTCCCCTTAATCTCTGAACTTTTCGATCAGTTGAGAGGCGCTAATCTCTTCACCAAACTTGATCTTCGGGGCGCCTACAACCTCATTCGGATCCGAGAGGGCGATGAATGGAAGACCGCTTTCAATACTCGTGACGGGCATTATGAGTACCTTGTAATGCCATTTGGTCTATGTAATGCCCCTGCGGTCTTCCAGGAGTTTGTAAATTACGTTTTCAGAGATTTGTTGGGGCAATGTGTAGTCGTTTACCTGGATGATATCCTCATTTTCTCCAAAGATCTTCAGGAACACCGTTGTCAGGTGAAGGAAGTTCTTCTTCGTCTTAGAAAGAATAATCTCTTCGCCAAGTTGGAGAAGTGTTCTTTCGAGGTGCCTTCCATCCCTTTCCTTGGGTATATAATCTCACAACAGGGGTTCAAGATGGATCCAGCCAAGGTTACTGCAATTCTTGATTGGCCTCTACCCACCAGCGTCAAGGCTATTCAAAGGTTTATTGGCTTTGCCAATTATTATAGGCAGTTCATTAAAGGCTTTTCCTCCAAGATTTCTCCTATTCTTGCTCTTATCCGCAAAGGGGGCAAACCTCAGCACTGGCCCCCTCTAGCCGTGGAAGCCTTTGAAACATTGAAAGAGGCCTTTTCTTCTGCACCAATTCTGAGACACCCCGAACCTCTTCTGCCCTTTTTCCTTGAAGTGGACGCCTCTGATGTGGGAGCTGGAGCCGTTTTATCTCAAAGGTCTTCTTCGGATGGGAAGTTACATCCGTGTGCATTCTTCTCCAAAAAATTCTCTTCTCCCGAGCAGAATTATGACGTTGGGAATCGTGAACTGCTCGCGGTCAAATTGGCCCTGGAGGAGTGGAGGCATCTACTTGAGGGATCTTCTATTCCTGTGACCATCTTTACAGACCACAAGAACCTTGAATTTATCCAGTCCCTGAAACGTTTAAATCCTCGTCAAGCCAGATGGTCTTTATTTTTCTCCCGTTTTAATTTTATCATCACCTTTCGTCCTGGCTCAAGAAATAGAAAGGCTGATGCGCTGTCCAGGAGTTTTGTTCCCGAGATTTCTTATTCTGAAGATCCCGAACCTATAGTGCCTCCTTCCAAGATTGTTGCTGCCTTGTTTCCCTCCTTGGCTTCTGAACTTCTTTCTGCCCAGGCCTCTGCTCCTGATAACATTCCCTTGGGGGTTGCTTTTGTTCCACCTGAGTGTCGCCAGGCCATCCTATCTCAAACTCACAATTCCAAACAAGCTGGTCACCCGGGGATTGAGAAGACCACTGAACTCCTGTCACGCTTGGTGTGGTGGCCATCGATGAGAAAGGACGTGAAAGATTTTATTTCTTCCTGTGCTACCTGTGCTGTCTCTAAAGCTAGTCATTCTTCTCCCAAGGGTCTTCTCCTGCCGTTGCCCATCCCTTCTCGCCCTTGGACTCATGTGGCAATGGATTTCATTGTCGATCTGCCCTTATCCTCCGGCCACACGGTGATCTGGGTGGTGATCGACAGATTTAGTAAGATGGCCCATTTTACTCCACTTCGGAAATTGCCTTCTGCCTCTGAACTTTCTGAACTTTTTATTAAACATATTTTTCGCCTCCATGGTTTTCCTGCTGAGATTGTTTCTGATCGGGGTTCTCAATTTATATCCAAGTTCTGGAGGTCGCTATGCAAGGCCCTTAATATTTCTCTCCAATTTTCCTCTGCTTACCACCCACAATCCAATGGTGCTGCTGAACGGGTCAACCAGGCTTTGGAGCAGTTTTTGCGCTGTCATGTGTCTCTGTGCCAGGACGATTGGTCGGATCTTCTTCCTTGGGCTGAGTTCGCTCACAATAATGCGCTGCATTCCTCTTCCCTAAAGTCTCCCTTCTTCTGTGTTTATGGTCGGAATCCGTTGGCCTTTCCTCAAGATCTTCTTCTTACCAACGTTCCTGCGGCCAACGACCAAGCTGCTCACATGTTGGCTATCTGGGAGGCCACTGCCACTAATTTGGAGAAGAGTTCCCTGGCTCAGAAGAGGTTTGCCGATAAGAGAAGAGTTCCTGCCCCTCCATATTCTCCTGGTGACAAAGTTTTTCTTTCTACTCGTAATATTCGTCTGAAAATTCCCACTCCCAAACTTGGTCCTAAGTTCATCGGCCCTTATCCTGTCGTCGAAGTCATCAACCCTGTGGCGGTCCGCCTTCAACTTCCTCCGGAGATGCGGATTCCTAATGTCTTTCATGTCTCGTTACTTAAGCCTGCTGTGTCTTGTCCTTCTTCTTCTTCTTCCCCAGCTCCTGTCCTGGTTGATGGTCACCAGGAATTCGAAGTCAAGAGGATTTTGGACTCCCGTTTTTCCAGGGGTACTCTTCAGTATCTCATTGAGTGGAAAGGGTTCGGTCCGGAGGAGTGCTCCTGGGTGAGGAACTCGGACGTCCATGCGCCTGCCTTGGTCCGTAAGTTCCATAGACTTTTCCCTTCTTCTCCTAGTCTCGGTGGTCCTGAGGCCCCCCCTAAGGAGGGGGGTACTGTAATGGATTCTAACTCACCTTCCAAAGATGGCGTCCAAGATGGCGACCCCCTGCCTCACCGCATGGTTCCTGATGGGCGCAGCTCCATGGTGTCATCGTCTTCCTGCTCCCGGATTGGCCGCCGGCGACGGAATGGACGCCGGCGTCAGAATGGGCGCCGGCGTCAGGACGTCAGCGTGGGGACGCTGGCGTCTGCGTCTGACGCAAGCGCGTCAGCGTCTGACGCCAGTGCGTCAACTTTGGCGCCAAACTCAGAGACTACTTAAACCTCTCTCCCCTTCCAGTCCTTGCCCAACTATAGGTTCCTGTTCGTCTGTTCCTGGGTGTGATATACTGCTTTTGATTCTTGTGTACCGACTCTTGCCTGTTATTACGATTCCTGTTGTCTGCTGCCTGGTCTGATCTATTTGCCTGTACCTTGACGATTCTTTTGATAAACCCTCTTGTACCTCGAACTTGGTTTGGTCTCCTCTTTGGTCTACACTATTACTGCGCCTTCGGCCCCGTTACAATTACAAAGTAGACTGTGAGTTAAAGTTAGTGATCCAGGTCTGATGGACACTGTAATCAACAAATACTTGGATTCAAGGAAAATTCTTAAATAGCAAATGTATGGGTAGAAGTTTGTTTTTTGTTTGCTGTTGTGTCAGCAGTTAAAACACCATTGTGTAATTGCATCGATATTATGGTAACCTTTGTAACTGAGACCTGAAATGTTAAGTATTTTACAGTATATTGGTGTTGCCCCCAAGATAATATACTAATAAAGCCTGGAAGACAAAGGAAGCGCCTTGGGCAGCCCTTATCAATGTGTGCATCTATATGTAAAACTGTGGCTAAATGAGTCTAAATAACAGATTTACCAGGTTCAAAGGAAGAATTTGATGGACCGTTTTAGATCAAATGACCTCATAACGGAAAGAAGTAAGCAGTGCATACTGTATTTCCCTTCACAATGCAAGTTATGTTATCATGATCATCTACAGTTGTTTCCTTCCTCTGTCTTAATCCTTCCTAGTGACTGTGCATTATATTAAGGACGTAGGAGTCATTTTTGTTTATTTTTTTTATTTAGTTGCTGAAGTACAACTCCCAGTATGCCTTGGCAGCAAAATCCATGCAGTACAGAAAAAAGTAGGTTCCTACCATGACACACTGACATTGTCAAAAGTACAATGGAAGTGCAACTGATCTGGGCAAATTAGCTACAAATAGAGGGAATTGATCAATGCAGATTCTGTGCTCCCCTGTCTCATTAGTAGTTATATATGCTGCTATCAGTTGTCACTGCAACACAAATATTTCCATCTAACCAATGAATCCAACTAATTAAATAACCAGACTGAACAACAAAACATTTGGAAAATAAGAGGGACCAGAGGTTACAGATTTATTAAACATTTAGGGGCAAATTCACTATGCGCCGAAGCGCCTAACGCTAGCGTCAATTCGCTAGTGTTACTTCGCACCCTTACGCCTGGCGAATTTGCGCAACGGACGTAACTACGCAAATTCACTAACGCACGCATTGTACTGAGCGCTACCTTTTATGCTAGACTTCCTTCGCCACCTCAGACCAGGCGAATCGCAATAGAGTAGATAGGGATTGCTTCGAAAAAAGTTCACATTTTTTCTAAGTCCCAAAAAACACTGGCGTTTTTTCTATATTATGGGTGATAGGCTGAAAAAGATCGAAATTTTTTTTGGGGCTCCCCTCCTTCCCCCCTACATTTCCTAACTCATGGCAACTTAACTGTACAGTGGGCACATGTGTAGGGCAAAAAAAAAAATGTATTTGATGTTTTGAAGGTTTCCCAGGCATTTGTAGTGATTGTACGTATTCCTCCATTGAAATTTGAATTTGGCGCCGTATGGAAATTAACCATCGCTAGCGTTACTTCGCTTCGCTTAGCGAATCAACGCTAGCACAACTTCGCAACCTTACGCTACCCCTGAGCACAACTTCGGATTTTAGTGAATTTGCGGAGCGCTGGCGAAACTACGCCTGGCGAAGTGTGGCGAAGTGCGGCGAAGTTACGCCTGGCGCAACTACGAATCTTAGTGAATTTGCCCCATAGTATATTAAGTCCCCTCCACCAAATGCCGCTCAATTGACGTCACATGTAATATTTTAAGAGCATTCACCAAGGAGGAGCCCAGAGCCCTTTGCCCTGCTCTCCCTGCTTTCTCTCTTCTCAGCACACCCCATGGTGGTCCATACTCCAGGTTTCCGCACAAGCCTAACTGTACGATCACAGGCTGCTAGCCTGGGCATAGTCCCTACCCCCTGGTGCTTTCTCAGTCCTGAGCATCCCCCAAGGATGAGTCCAGAGCCCTTTACCCTGCTCTCTGTTACGTCTATTAGTACCCCTTAGGTGTAGCAGGAGAGCCAAAGGATTCTGACCATAAATGCAAAAAAAAGGAGAACACCCTACTGTGTCATGTTTTAGGTTGTTATGAGCAAATTCAGTCCATGGAAGAAGTTCAACCCAATTATCATGGTTCTGAGAAATAAAACTGCAAAGAAACTGCTCCAGAATTTTATTAATCCTCTCTTTTTCCCGTTACTTTGTGGATGATAAGCTGATGAGAAATTAAGGCCAATGGCCAATAATTTACAAAAAGCATGCCAAAAATGGGAAACAAATTGCACTCCTCGGTCAATGGAAGTGGGAAAACCATGGACTCGAAAAATCTCTTTGATAAAGACTTTTGGAAGAAAAACCGCAGAAGGGAGTTTCTTTGTGAGCCATGAAGTGAGCCATTTTGGAAACCCGATTCACCACCACAAAAATTGTGGAGCAATCTGCAGACTTGAGTAAATCAACAATGAAGTCCATTGAAATATCAGTCCAGGGTGCACATGGAATAGGTAACGGCTGCAAGAGACCACAGGGAAGAGAGCGCAGGATCTTCTGCTGGGCACAAGTGGTACACGCAGCTACAAACTGAGAGACGTCATTCTTATGAGATGGCCACCAGAAGTATCTAGCAATAAGATCCAGGGATTTCTTGATGCCTGGATGGCCTGCAATTTTGGAAGAATGCCCTCATGACAGAACTTGAGGAATGGCTTCCTGAGGAACAATCGTCTTCCCGGGAGGGCATGCTGGCAGTACTTCAGGAACAGGCTGTACCAAGGACACTGGAGCCACCACTCGTTCAGGAGGGATAATGGGGCAGGGAGGGACTTTGGGAACCTCCTCCGGAGACACTGATCTGGATAAATCATCAGCTTTGACATTCTTAGACCCGGGTCTATAGAAAATAATAATAAAGTTGAATCTTGAAAAAAAAGTGTCCATCTAGCTTGAGGTGGAGTTAACCTTTTAGCAGAGGAAATATACTCCAAGTTCTTATGATCGGTAAGAATGGTGATTGGATCAGTGGCCCCCTCTAGTAGATGACGCCATTCCTCCAAAGCCATCTTTATGGGCAGTAATTCTCGATTGCCCACGTCATAGTTTTTTTCTGCATGCGAACATTTCTGAGAAAAGAAGGCACAGGCATGGAGTGGACCTTGGAAATTGATACGCTGTGCTAAAATGCGTCTACTTCGAGGATAAATGGTCGAGAGGTCTCAGGGTGAACCAAAAATGGAGCTGAAGCAAAAGCCACTTTCAAAGACTCAAAAGCCTTTTGAACCACAGGGGTCCAAGAAGAATTGGCCTCCTTACGAGTGAGCGCAGTGATAAGAGCTACAATTTGAGAAAAACCTCTAATGAACTTCCGATAAAAATTTGCAAACCCCAGGAAGCGTTGTATAGCTTTTAACCCAACATGTCAAGCTTACCAGTATATCAATATGGGGGGGTTTGTGGATGCACACCTAAGGCCAATTTCAAAAAGTATAATTTCAAAAAGTATAAAGCCCTGTCTAAGTAATTCAAGTAAATATGCCAGTGCATGTAATTTTGAAACAGGGTTTTTTTGTTACAAAGTTATGATCATAATATTTGATAAGCCACCATACCACGTCAAGGTAAAACCCCACATGGTGGTCCCTAACTTATTTATCTTTAATCATAGTAAACAAGGTACATTACCTCTCTGTAGTAACAATTCTTTGTGTAAACATCTCCTGTGCCTTGGTTTCAACTCTGTGCTAGATCCTCCCCCGCCAACTGCTGAGCGGCTTTTAAGAGGGAGGGACTGCCTTAACCAACGCCCATTTTAGAAAAGTAGAAGTCAGGTGTTGTAATTAAAATCAAGGTAGAGTGATATGTGCAGTTGCACAATAGTGTGTATACATGTGTAAGTGAAATGTGAAGGTATGTATGATAGTGGTAAGGGAAAGTGTATGTGTATTTGGGAGTATATGTGTAAGAAAGCATAGAATAAAAGAATGTAAAGAAGAAATAAATAAGAGACATAATAAGTGTATGTGTACATAGAGTAGTGTCTAATGGGACGTTGGTTTTTTCACGGCTAGACCCTCCCATGCCGCCAGCACTTATGGCTTTTAAGAGAGAGCGATTGCACAAACCAAGGCACAACAAGTGAGGGGGACCACCAAAAGTATAAAGGGGGGGTACGAGGGTGCAATAACCACATGAGCTTAGCCAAAGCTTCAGGCAAATACATCAATATGGGGGGGTTTGTGGATGCACACCTAAGGCCAATTTCAAAAAGTATAATTTCAAAAAGTATAAAGCCCTGTCTAAGTAATTCAAGTAAATATGCCAGTGCATGTAATTTTGAAACAGGGTTTTTTGTTACAAAGTTATGATCATAATATTGATAAGCCACCATACCACGTCAAGGTAAAACCCCACATGGTGGTCCCTAACTTATTTATCTTTAATCATAGTAAACAAGGTACATTACCTCTCTGTAGTAACAATTCTTTGTGTAAACATCTCCTGTGCCTTGGTTTCAACTCTGTGCTAGATCCTCCCCCGCCAACTGCTGAGCGGCTTTTAAGAGGGAGGGACTGCCTTAACCAACGCCCATTTTAGAAAAGTAGAAGTCAGGTGTTGTAATTAAAATCAAGGTAGAGTGATATGTGCAGTTGGCACAATAGTGTGTATACATGTGTAAGTGAAATGTGAAGGTATGTATGATAGTGGTAAGGGAAAGAATATGTGTATTTGGGAGTATATGTGTAAGAAAGCATAGAATAAAAGAATGTAAAGAAGAAATAAATAAGAGACATAATAAGTGTATGTGTACATAGAGTAGTGTCTAATGGGACGTTGGTTTTTTCACGGCTAGACCCTCCCATGCCGCCAGCACTTATGGCTTTTAAGAGAGAGCGATTGCACAAACCAAGGCACAACAAGTGAGGGGGACCACCAAAAGTATAAAGGGGGGGTATGAGGGTGCAATAACCACATGAGCTTAGCCAAAGCTTCAGGCAAATACATCAATATGGGGGGGTTTGTGGATGCACACCTAAGGCCAATTTCAAAAAGTATAATTTCAAAAAGTATAAAGCCCTGTCTAAGTAATTCAAGTAAATATGCCAGTGCATGTAATTTTGAAACAGGGTTTTTTTGTTACAAAGTTATGATCATAATATTGATAAGCCACCATACCACGTCAAGGTAAAACCCCACATGGTGGTCCCTAACTTATTTATCTTTAATCATAGTAAACAAGGTACATTACCTCTCTGTAGTAACAATTCTTTGTGTAAACATCTCCTGTGCCTTGGTTTCAACTCTGTGCTAGATCCTCCCCCGCCAACTGCTGAGCGGCTTTTAAGAGGGAGGGACTGCCTTAACCAACGCCCATTTTAGAAAAGTAGAAGTCAGGTGTTGTAATTAAAATCAAGGTAGAGTGATATGTGCAGTTGCACAATAGTGTGTATACATGTGTAAGTGAAATGTGAAGGTATGTATGATAGTGGTAAGGGAAAGTGTATGTGTATTTGGGAGTATATGTGTAAGAAAGCATAGAATAAAAGAATGTAAAGAAGAAATAAATAAGAGACATAATAAGTGTATGTGTACATAGAGTAGTGTCTAATGGGACGTTGGTTTTTTCACGGCTAGACCCTCCCATGCCGCCAGCACTTATGGCTTTTAAGAGAGAGCGATTGCACAAACCAAGGCACAACAAGTGAGGGGGACCACCAAAAGTATAAAGGGGGGGTATGAGGGTGCAATAACCACATGAGCTTAGCCAAAGCTTCAGGCAAATACATCAATATGGGGGGGTTTGTGGATGCACACCTAAGGCCAATTTCAAAAAGTATAATTTCAAAAAGTATAAAGCCCTGTCTAAGTAATTCAAGTAAATATGCCAGTGCATGTAATTTTGAAACAGGGTTTTTTTGTTACAAAGTTATGATCATAATATTGATAAGCCACCATACCACGTCAAGGTAAAACCCCACATGGTGGTCCCTAACTTATTTATCTTTAATCATAGTAAACAAGGTACATTACCTCTCTGTAGTAACAATTCTTTGTGTAAACATCTCCTGTGCCTTGGTTTCAACTCTGTGCTAGATCCTCCCCCGCCAACTGCTGAGCGGCTTTTAAGAGGGAGGGACTGCCTTAACCAACGCCCATTTTAGAAAAGTAGAAGTCAGGTGTTGTAATTAAAATCAAGGTAGAGTGATATGTGCAGTTGCACAATAGTGTGTATACATGTGTAAGTGAAATGTGAAGGTATGTATGATAGTGGTAAGGGAAAGTGTATGTGTATTTGGGAGTATATGTGTAAGAAAGCATAGAATAAAAGAATGTAAAGAAGAAATAAATAAGAGACATAATAAGTGTATGTGTACATAGAGTAGTGTCTAATGGGACGTTGGTTTTTTCACGGCTAGACCCTCCCATGCCGCCAGCACTTATGGCTTTTAAGAGAGAGCGATTGCACAAACGTTGGTTAAGGCAGTCTCTCCCTCTTAAAAGCCGCTCAGCAAGTTGGCGGGGGAGGATCTAGCACAGAGTTGAAACCAAGGCACAGGAGATGTTTATACAAAGAATTGCTACTACAGAGAGGTAATGTACCTTGTTTACTATGACTAAAGATAAATAAGTTAGGGACCACCATGTGGGGTTTTACCTTGACGTGGTATGGTGGCTTATCAATATTATGATCATAACTTTGTAACAAAAAAAACCCTGTTTCAAAATTAAATGCACTGGCATATTTACTTGAATTACTTAGACAGGGCTTTATACTTTTTGAAATTATACTTTTTGAAATTGGCCTTAGGTGTGCATCCACAAACCCCCCCATATTGAAGCTTACCAGTATAATCCAGTCGTAGAAGGAGCTGGAGCTGTAGATATGGAACCCACAAGCGCCTCACACAACCGCTACCCACCTGGAGTGGAACAGGGAGCAGGGTTGTGGAGAGTAGCCAATGAGACGATCAAGCGAAGTACAAAAGGATTAGGCAAAGTCGTGGTCAGGAGGTCCGAAGTCAGAAGGCAGGCAGCGATATTCGTAAACGATGAGACAGGCCGAAGAGTCGAGACAGGCAGAAGAAATCGTAGTCCAGGTACAGGCAAGGGTCGGTAACAAGAATTCAGGAGTATAAGACGCTAGGGTTTCAGTCAAACAACCTAATAACCAGGCAATGCATCTTAGTCTGGATCTGGTTTAAATATTGTTACTTTGGCGCCAAACTGGCGTCTTTGCGCTGGCGTTGCGGAACTGACGCCAGCACGTCCGTCTTAGGCGTTTCCGCCCGCGTCCTTGCGCCAGCGACCGTCGCCTTCGCCCCGCGTCGGCGCGCATTAGCGCGCCCGCGCCGGACAGGACGCATGCGTAAATTCTCACACAACAGGTATAAGCCAATCTGTGACTGCAGAGACTTTGACAGGATCCATCTCAAAACCAGAAGAGGGAATTATATACCCTAAGCAGGGGATTTTGGACTTATAAAATTCACACTTCTTTAACTTGGCATAAAGATATTGATTGTTAGGCACCCCAAGTAATTGTATAAACTTACCTGAAACCCTGGGCCGGTGCTCTTATCAGCAGAAAACTGCACCGGCCTGGGATTATACCAGTGTGCACCATGGAGCAATACTCTTCTGTCTTCCTCTTTCCTTTGCGCAGCTGCGCAGTAGAACGAAAAGCCGAACTTTAACTAAAAAGTCTGCTATTTCTTTCAACTGCGCATGCAATTGCCCCAGGAAAGAAGATGCCGAAAGAGGATCGATCCATGGTGCTCACTGGAATAACCCCGAGCCAGTGCAGTTCTCTGCTGATAGGAGCACCGGCCCAGGGTTTCAGGTAAGTATATACAATCACTAAGAAAGAAGAATTTGCTAGCTCAAACTATCCAAATATTAAAGTTCGTGCAGCTGTAGTAGTTCCAGGAGTCAGTGATTCTCAAACTGCAAATTTCATTTATTTTAGCAGTGTAAAACACTACATGTTTCAGGTAAAACTCTTTTTCAAATGTATAGGGTGCAGGGTGTTAAGTGAAATTAAATACCCTCCCCAATTAGCCAAGAACCTCCCCCAATTATCTCTTAAAGTGACACACATAATTGGTACATCATTGTAATACAAAATATATAATATACTAGAAAAAGTTTTTCTAGTATATTATATTACACATGCACTAGAAGTAAGTGCACGTGCCGGTCTCCCGGGGCTTCTTACACTCTCCCTGATTGCTTTTTTTCTCAGTGTGCCCCTTGGTGGTCCATACCACAGGTTTCCGTGTAAGCCTGACCATATGATCACAGCCTGTTAGCCTGGACATAGCCCCCATTCTCTGGTGCTTTCACTGTCGTGCCACATGAACATCCACAAAGGAAGAACCCAGAGCCATTTGCCCTGCTCTCCCTGGTTTGTTTTATATCAACTCGGTCCATACCACAGGCAGGGCCGCCATCAGGGGGGCACAGGGGGGTATTCCTTTACTGGGCCTAAAGGGGGGCCTAGCTCTGCTTCAGTTTTAGAATTAGTCAGGCCCCCCTTGGCAGCGCAGAAGCCATGCCGGCTCTTTGGAAGTCATGAACCGCCGAAAGGCCGAACTGCCGAAGACCCGAAGTCACAAAAAAAACCTTGAAGTACAGAACTGTGAAAAGACCGAAGTCACAAAAAGAGCTGAACTTAAAGTCCCGAAGCCGTAAAAAGACCTGAAGTCATGAAAGGAGCCGAAGTTGAAGTCTTGAAGCCACGAGTTCAGTTCTACTGAACACCAATTTGTTTTTTTTTGTTTTTTTAAAGCCCTAGCCACACATGTATTATTTTAGTAGTCTACAGGCCCCTGCCACCACTGTTTTTTTAAAAAATATTCTCTGGAGCTCCGATATTTTTTTTTAACTTGTAAGGGGGGCCCTGGTGCCAACATTTTTTTTAATTTATGGGGGGCCTGACCACCAATGATTTTTAGGAAACTTTTATGGGGGTCCCTGGCACCAAGAATTTCAAACAGAAAGTGCTTTTTATTTTGAATTTTGGAGCCAAAATGACATCAGCGCGTACGGTGACGTCATGTGCGTGCATCTCGCACATGAACATCCACCAAGGAAGAGCCCAGAGTCCTTTGCCCTGCTCTCCCTGGTTTGTTTGATATCAACTCGATCCATACCACAGGCAGGGCCATCATCAGGGGGCACAGGGGGTAATCCTGTACTGGGCCTAAAGGGGGGCCCAGATCTGCTGCAGTTTTAGAATTAGCCAGGCCCCCCTTGGCAGCGCAGAAGCCGTGCTGACTCTTTGGAAGTCGTGAACCACCGAAAGGCCGAAGTCCCGAACTGACGAAGACCCGAAGTCATGAAAAAAACCTTGAAGTACAGAAGCTGCGAAAAAAACAAAAGTCACAAAAAGAGCCGAACTTGAAGTCCCGAAGCCGTGAAAAGACATGAAGTCATTAAAGGAGCCGAAGATGAAGTCCTGAGTTCAGTTCTACTGAACACCAATGTGTGTTTTTTTAATTTTTTTAAAGCCCTAGCCACCAATGTATTATTTTAATACTCTACAGGCCCCTGACACCACTGTTTTTTTTTTTTTTTAAAAAAATTCTCTGGGGCCCCAAAGTTTTTTTTAACTTGTAAGGGGGGCCCTGGTGCCAACATTTTTTTTTAACTTATGGGGGGCCCTGACCATCAATGATTTTTAGGAAACTTTTATGGGGGTCCCTGGCACCAATTTTTTTTTTTTAACTTTTATGGGGGGCCCTGGTGCCATCGTTTTTTAATTTATAGGGGGACCCGGATCGGCTTTTTATAACTTGTGAGTAGGGGGGGGTTTACCGTTTTTAGCTCTGATGTGTGGTCTTTTAAACTATGGTGAGAATGGGATCTGGGGTTGGCCCTGGGGGCTGCGGTTGTACGTCGCCCCGTGATTTCTATTGGTGGGCCTGACCACAGGTTTCAGTGGAAGCCTGATCGTAGGATCACAGCCTACTAGCCTGGGTATAGCCTCCACTCTCTGGTGCTTTTTATGTCTTGCCACATTCTGCTGGTTCGAGTTCTGTTGTACATTCAGCTACTCCTGCTCGTGACTTCTGTTCTCTTGAAGATCTGAACCTGTACAGCTTAAGGGAAGGTGGGAAAAAACACAAAAACAAAGGTTATCTGGTCCTAAGCTTAGATTCTGTAGATTTTACTGGATAAGCAAGTGGAATAGAGGTGAAACTGTAATACAATAACAGAAAGTATCATAAGTAAGTTTTGCAATGAACTTATATGCATATACATGCAACATAAAAATGTTAGCTGGCATGAAATGTCTATGCAGCAATGTCTCTGGGGGGTGCTGGCAGCTGTGGAGGTGTTTTGGTGCAACTATTTCCTTACCAGCGATTCTATCATACGGGAGATGCAGAACTGTGTCTTTTCAGCAGTATGGATGGTGTAAAATGGAGTCCTGGCTCCCACAAGGCATTGCATTAGGTCACATGGTGGCAGTACGGTAGCCTAATCAGTTCAGAATACTGCCATAAGCATTATGGGTTGAAGAATAAGTGACCTTGTGCACTTACAGGAAGTGTCCATAGGAGGGAGCTCCAAGCAAATGAATTGTAGAATATTTTAGCATGGTAGAAGCTTATAATAAACTTCCATGTGGTTGCAGCACCCTAACACCCACTGCCTTTAACGGTGATCTTAAAAACATCAAATTTTGCTTGCTGTTTTTGCAGACAAGTCTCTGGATACAAGGTTGTCTGATTTTGTCAAAATGCAAGAAGGCTGCTACCTAACTGTTGTTAGAGTCAGTTTTCAGCAGCAAAACTGGTTTGCTCTAGGACCATGGTGCTACACACAGCATAGATGTACCGGACAACAGATAAAAAGTGCAAGTGCAAAAAATATGCAACTCCTGAAAGACAGGACAGCATACCTCCCAACTGTCCCTTTTTCGGAGGGACAGTCCCTCTTTTGACAGCTCAACCTCATTTGTACTGGAAAGTCCCTATTTTCTCTGCACTGAACAGCCAGAAAAAGAAACAAAGTTTCTAACTTAATTGGCTTTTAGCAGAGAGCACAGAACAACTAAAAGGTGCAAATAAGATACTTTGTAACAATTTTGAGACACAAAAAACTGTTTAGATAAGGAGATTTATTTTCAAACTTTAATAACCTGCCATATTTTGTAAAATGAACATGGTAATTAGGGGGTGTGGCCACAGAAAGGGGCATGGTCCAAAAATTCCGCAAAAAATGCAAAAAAAAATTTGTCCTTCTTTTTACTTCCAAAATGTTCGGAGGTATGGAACAGCATATTGCAGGGACAGGACAAGACAGTGCACACTCAGCAGATGTAAAATGTTAAGTAAATAATGCTAAACATCAGACATGATGGGTGTATAATTGTGACATGACAGTAGCAAGAACATGATAAAGAACATGACAAAGTGCAGATGTGCTCATAGAGAACAACTGTATCTAATGGCTAATGGCTATTCATCCACACAATGGCGTACAGTGGCTGTGTAACGTTGTGGTATATAGTAAGATCAGATGGAGTGTGTGTGTGTGTGAGAGAGATCTGTCCGGTCCCTGAGTATTCAGGAGACTTATGGCTTGGTGGAAGAAACTTGGGCTTGGGCCCTAACGCTTCGGTACCTTTTTCCAGATGGCAGGAGTGTGAACAGTGAGTGTGAGGGGTGTGTTGGATCAGCCACAATGCTGGTATCATTACGGATGCAGTGAGTGGTGTAAATGTCCGTGATGGAAGGAAGAGAGACACCTATGATTTTCTCTGCTGTCTTCACTATCCTCTGAAGGGTCTTGCGCTCCATGACAGTGCAGTTCCCAGCCCAGACAGTGATACAGCTGCTCAGGATGCTCTCAGCAGTCCCTCTGTAGAAGGTTTTGAGAATGGATGGTAGTGTATTCCACACTTGAGCATTCTGAAGCAAACCAGTAAACACTGCGTTACAAAGCTTCTGTATGTCAAAGGGTCAGCTCTACAGGTTGATGGAGTTGGAATGTGAGGTTCCCTGTATGGTACAGAAGTAGGGTTTATATAACCAAGTTGCTGTGTAGCCATGTAGTCAAAGCTGAAAAAGGAGAAAAGGCACAGGATCACAGCAGATAACAGAATTTATCTGTTATCAATTGTGTGTCCTGTGCTTGAATGGCTGCCCCCATGGCTACATAGGAGCTTGTTCATATAAACACACCAGTTTTACCAGTACAGAGCAACAGTACATTATATTGCCATTCTTTTAAAACACTTTCAGTTTTTGGTGTTACTGTTCCTTTAATTGACAGGCAAGAAGGTTTACTAAAAGACAAGCATGGAAAAGTCCAACAGTTCTACACACAAAAGGTTTAAATGTCAAATGATCTAAAATGTTCAGGCAAGCAGTATACAGAGTAGGGATGCACCGAATCCAGGATTCGGTTTGGGATTCGGCCAGGATTCGGCCTTTTTCAGCAGGATTCGCATTCGGCTGAATCCTTCTGCCCGGCTGAACCAAATCCTAATTTGCATATGCAAATTAGGGGCGGGAGGGAAATTGCGTGACTTTTTGTCACAAAACAAGGAAGTAAAAAATGTTTTACCCTTCCCACCCCTAATTTGCATATGCAAATTAGGGTTCGGATTCGGTTCGGTATTCGGCCGAATCTTTCACGAAGGATTCGGGGGTTCGGCCGAATCCAAAAAAGTGGATTCGGTGCATCTCTAATACAGAGTCAGGACAGGCCAAGGCAATTACCACGATAAGGATACTTACGAGCAGCAGATTGAGCAGCAAAAGGTTTCCGTACAAACTGGCTGAACCTGCATTACCTTTGGAATCCCTGGTGTCAGCTGACCTACGCCTGTTACCTAACATGTCAGTGCTGACATCACCAAGTTCTGCTGACTCAGTAAAGTCTTCACCAAATGCTGCAAAACTTATGCAATAGACATCCAAAATATTCATCAATACTTATACTCATCATTTATCATGTACAAATCCATTATGGAAAAGGACCTTGGAGTCCTTGTAGATGATAAACTTGGCTGTAGCAAGCAATGCCAGTCAGCAGCATCAAGGGCAAATAAGGTCTTGAGCTGTATTAAAAGGGGCATAGTCACAGGAGGAGGGGGTCATTCTTCCACTGTATAGAGCACTTGTAAGGCCCCATCTAGAATATGCCGTTCAGTTTTGGTCTCCATCACTCAAACAGGACATTATTGTATTAGAGAGGGTACAGAGAAGGGCAACTAAGCTGGTGAAAGGTATGGAAAATCTTAGCTATGAGTAAAGACTGGCCAAATTGGGGATGTTCACGCTGGAGAAGAGGCGCTTAAGGGGTGATATGATAACTATGTATAAATATATAAGGGGATCATATAATAATCTCTCTAATGCTTTATTTACCAGTAGGTCTTTCCAGCTGACACAAGGTCACCCATTCCGATTAGAAGAAAAGAGGTTCTGCCTAAATATTCGGAAGGGGTTTTTTACAGTGAGAGCTGTGAAGATGTGGAATTCTCTCCCTGAATCAGTTGTACAGGCTGATACATTAGATAGCTTTAAGAAGGGTGGGATGGCTTTTTAGCAAGTGAGGGAATACAGTGTTATGGGAGATAGCTCATAGTACAAGTTGATACAGGGACTAGGAAGGAGTCAGGAAGGAATTTTTTCCCCCTCTGATGCAAATTGGTGAGGCTTCAGATGGGGTTTTTTGCCTTCCTCTGGATCAACTGGCAGTTAGGCAGATAAAAAAAAAAAAAAAGGTTGAACTTGATGGACGTGTGTCTTTTTTCAACCTTACTTACTATTTTACTATGTTATTACTATAACACACTTGTCAGTACGCTTCACCTTACTAAACACTTGCTGCCAGACAGCACTACTCCTGGTCTATAACTATTGCTCCTCTTTGCAGGAGGACCATACAATGCTGCTGAATGCATGCAGTGCTGTATTCACGGGGGTGGGCACAGGTCTCTCTGCCCGAAACAAAGCGATTATAATAAAGTGGAAGAGTGCAAAGTGCAAAAAAAGTATCTCTGCCTTCCACTTCCATAAATCATCCCTTATGCTCCAATTCTGCACATAATTTTACATTACAGATAACTGGGACTGTACAGAAGACATCCACTGGGGATTTTTTTTTTTTTTAAATAACATTTTTTATTCGAGCAATAGTTCCAAGAAAGAAAAAAATTGTCCATTACGACATACACTGGGGATTTTTAATGTCAGGTGCAATGCTATTTCTGTGGGCCCGCCACTAAAATTGGAAAACACCCATCATCACTGGTGCAGGGGTCACACTCTGGCCATTTTGGAAGTGGGAAGACACTTGTACCAGACAGTTTCTATTATACTTAATGGGGAGCAATGAAGGGAGCCTTCTTTTTCATACTCACACATTTTATATTCTGCCTTTAGCCATAATCACCCAGCTATGCCAATAAGATCACTGCAGAAAATAAGGATAGATTAAAAGCATTATCTCACCCACACCAAGCTGAATACCACAAATGTTCTTCTCTTTCTAAGTTGCCTCGCTCTGATGAAGTCCAACCAAGTTGGAAATATACAACTCTGCTCAAAATAAGGCCAATAACACAAAATTGTGTTTGACATGCGTTCTGCATATAACTACAAATATTTATAATTGTTGTATATTTTATGTATGTTTTTGTTATTTACAGCATTGCAGAAAAGTTTAACTGAAAGTGTGTTCATTTTACAACTTATTAGGCTTGTCATAGTAACTGTGGGAGGAAAAAAACAAAGAGATTCAAATTATCTTTCTCAGATAAAACCCCCTATACAATAAACTTCTTACTGTAAAGATGAGACAAAGGCAGAAGAACGTCATTCTGATTACAGATGGGAGGCTAGTAAAGAGAGTGTAATTGTGCCCTCTGCATTAGAAGAACAAAATGTCTGGTTTAATAACTGAGATTGGATTAAATTTTTTGATGCTCACCTTACCTCATTGTAGCAGTACCCCTGATGGTGGAGAGTGTAATTGTGCCCTCTGCATTAGAAGAACAAAATGTCTGGTTTAATAACTGAGATTGGATTAAATTTTTTGATGCTCACCTTACCTCATTGTAGCAGTACCCCTGATGGTGGAGTAGTAATAAAGAACAAAAAAATGTTAGTATATTATAATGAAAATGTCAGGAAAATATATATTTTTTAAATAAAAGAAAAAATATAACTAATTTTCAATACAAGCCCTATATATCTAGTTAGTTTATATAGTTTGAATATAAGTGTAAATTACACATTTAAGTTTAACAGAGGGCAGACCGCAATTTTTTAATAATTACAGAGTTATATATCAGGATCTGTGCCCTAACATTAGCATAATTTTGAACTTGTTTTTTATTGCATTCACTAGTCTGTCACTTAATCACTCAAAAGTGATTCAGAACAGTTTATTGGTGTATGTATTTAGAAAATCCTCACTTGGTCAGAATGCTATATCAATATATAGCAATCTGTTTTTCTCCACTACAGTCAAGGTGGAGTGTATTAATGTTTATAATAAGGGCTCCCTCTTGTGACAAAAATAAACACAGATTTTTACAGAATACTGAACCCAGTGTTCTTTTCCTTAAAGGAGATGTAAAGCTACCGAAGCAGTTTATTGCCAATAGATTAGCCACAATAGTGCAAACACTATATTTATTCTGCAAAAGCTTTACCATACCTGAGTAAACAGCTCTAGCAGCTCTCTGTGGATAAGAGCTGCGATATTAGTTTGGTGTGACATCTCTTCCTGCCTGAGTCTCTCCCTGCTTACTCATAGCTCTGGGTTCAGATTACAGCAGTAAGGGGAGGAGGAAGGGGGAGAGAGGAGCAAACTGAGCATGCTCATGCCCTGCCCTGGAGGTATATGCTGAAAACAGGAAGTCTGATACAGAATCCATGTGTACACAATAGAAGGAAAGAAATGTGGTGATTCTTTTGCCAGAGGACTCTGCAGCGTTATTTTGAGGGTTTACTGGTGTATTTATATAGACCTTTCTGATAAAGCTTACATAATTTTAGCCTTTCCTTCTCCTTTAATGAGATACTAGATAGAAATGTTAAATGCAAAACTCAAATAAAAATATTTATAAAAATACAAAGTTTGTAAAAATATCAGTCTATCAGTTAGAAAACAAAAGGCATATGAACATAAATTATTGATAGAATATATCATTTGTTGAAAAGCATGAATTAAAATTTGCATGACAATAAAAAAAAAAAGTCAAATTAGGCCATATTTGAGTACCTCAAGACGGAACATTTTCAAACCAGTTATTCAAAACATGAACATTTTCTTAGGGACCCAAACCTATCATAAAGCCACAATCATGCTGACTTTGCATTAAACACAAAGCACTGGACAATTTGATTCAAGCCATAACAATTCAGAGACACTACTAGCACCAGATTATTATGTGACACTGCCCTAGGCACAATTCATCTTGTAAAAGTCAAGACACATGCCCCAATCAAACAGTTTAGGCTGGACAAGGGAAGCAGGTGGCCAGCAGGTCCAAGTAAGGCAGTAGGCACTGGACATAACCCAGCGGGGTGGTGAGCAGTGGCAGCATGTGGGACTTTTGGGTATTATTTCCAGTATCCCAGTCCAACCCTGAACAAGATGAGTGTTGCAATTTGACTGAATGTGTTCAACTGTTTTGAGTAGACAGTCATACTTTTCAATGGGGTATTACAGCTCAGCTGTACAGTAGCATTGTAGTGTGTTTGTGTCAGATGGGAAATATTTATCTGTTTCTGAGGAAATACTGAGGAAAAATATATAGCTTTTTCCTTAAATGTGGGAATTAGTACTGGGCATGCTTATTGAGACTGAATACAGATGGCACGCAGGAAATGGCATCTGTGTCAATCTGATTTCTGGGCTCATTCTCCATCCATGTGAAAATCTATTCCCCATTTAACCCATTCTAATAAAACTTCACACAAATACTACATGTCACATTTATGCTCTGCGTCCTACTGCCAGGCCTTAATGTTTTCACATATTTAATAGAAGCAGCTCTACTATTCCTCTGCAAGCCTCATTCTCAACCCCTGCATACTTTTCCCATCCCTCAAAATTTTCCTTTTATGTACACACATAACTAAAATCGTATCTCTGTTTACAGTGTAAGATCTAATGAGCGGTTTGCCGCTTTACCTGCTGTTTCAGTATGGAATAAAAATAATTGATTTATACAACTGTACTACATATATATATATATATATATATATATATAAAACAAACAAGGGAAAGTTGTGCTAACCACTATTTTTTTAAAACCATTAGGCGGGGGTGCAATGAGGGTGTGACCACAAAATACATATAGTCAACTATAAGAGGTCCTCTGCACTCAACCCATTATCAATATATTTAAGACAGCGACATTTTGTGCATACTGCTACTAAAAAATGCCTTACCCTTTAAACAACACAGGGATTGTTTGTCCATATATTGCAATATATTTAAGCTGGCCAACTACGTCAAAGTCATCCCATATCTGGCCAGTCCTACGCTTAATTTTCATCTGATTCATTAAGAATTCAATTGCTTAATTATACATTTTACAAAGGGACTAAGTTTTACCTGCAACTTACTAGCTACTTTCAAAGTAAAACTCCCAAACTTGGCTGCCCTTTTATTAGACACCAGTGGGATCACCTGACTATAGCTGGGAAGGGTGGGAGCTACAACATGGAGCTGGTCACTGCTCCTGTATAACTATAACAAACAAGGGAAAGTTGTGCTCACCACTATTTTTTAAAACCATTAGGCGGGGGTGCAATGAGGGTGTGACCACAAAATACATATAGTCAACTACAAGAGGTCCTCTGCACTCAACCCATTATCAATATATTTAAGACAGCGACATTTTGTGCATACTGCTACTATAAAATGCCTTACCCTTTAAACAACACAGGGATTGTTTGTCCATATATTGCAATATATTTAAGCTGGCCAACTACGTCAAAGTCATCCCATATCTGGCCAGTCCTACGCTTAATTTTCATCTGATTCATTAAGAATTCAATTGCTTAATTATACATTTTACAAAGGGACTAAGTTTTACCTGCAACTTACTAGCTGCTTTCAAAGTAAAACTCCCAAACTTGGCTGCCCTTTTATTAGAGCATATATTGCAATATATGGACAAACAATCCCTGTGTTGTTTAAAGAGTAAGGCATTTTTTAGTAGCAGTATGCACAAAATGTCGCTGTCTTAAATATATTGATAATGGGTTGAGTGCAGAGGACCTCTTGTAGTTGACTATATATATATATATATATATATATATATATATATATATATATAGACAATTACAAGAGTCCTCAGCACTCAACCCATTATCAATATATTGATTGGTGTCTAATAAAAGGGCAGCCAAGTTTGGGAGTTTTATTTTGAAAGCAGCTAGTAAGTTGCAGGTAAAACGTTTTCGTCCCTTTTATAAAATGTATAATGAAACTATAGAATTCTTAATGAATCAGATGAAAATTGAGCATAAATATATTGATAATGGGTTGAGTGCTGAGGACTCTTCTAATTGTCTATATGTATTTTGTGGTCACAGCCTCGCTGCACCCCCGCCTAATGGTTTTAAAAACTAATGGTGAGCACAACTTTCCCTTGTATATGTATATGTATATATACACATACACATCGTCTAAGGGGCACATTTACTAAGCTCGAGTGAAGGATTCAAATGAAAAAAACTTCGAATTTCAAAGTATTTTTTTGGGTACGTCAACGATCAAATAGGCTACTACGACCTTCGACTTCGATTCGAACTAAAAATCATTTGATAGTCGAAGTACTGTCTCTTTAAAAATTACTTTGACTACATACTTCGGCAGATTAAACCTACCGAGGTTCAATGTTAGCCTATGGGGACCTTCCCCAGCACTTTTTTTGATCAAAGAAAAATCGTTTGATCATTCGATTCGAAGGATTTTATCGTTCAATCGAATGATTTGTGCTAAATCCTTAAAATTCGATATTCAAAGGATTTAAATTTGAGGGTTTATTAACCCTCGATATTTGACCCTTGATAAATGTGCCCCTAAGTGTTCACACTTTAACATTATTGCCATCCTGGGTGCACAGTCAATATTACTCAAATACGACAAGCACTCCAGTTTTCTTCAAATAAAATGATTTCTTTTATAACATGCTGTATCCAAGGTTTCTGTCCCCATTGGGACTTTATCAAGGATCAAGTGCACATCACAATAACATTATTTATACACTCCCATTACCTCTTGAAAGGTTAGCCTATTGGTGCTTGTTAACCATTAAATTGTTAATTAATCATACAAAAAGGGACAAAATTCTTATAAAATAACTTGCTCGCTGCTGATGTCACTAGTGTACCTCCCCAGTGCAAGTGCAGGTATCGTACAGTCCCATTCAGTTCAAGAAATGTATATGCTTATGATTAAGGGTGCCTGCGCTCGAAACGCATCAAGCTAGACGTGCTGTGTGCCTTTTAATGGACTAATAAAGATTTTGGATTTTTAAGCACTACGGTTTGCGGAAATTCAGTTCTTCTTCTTCCTCAAAAAATATATACTTTGTTTCTGAAGCAATATATACAGTAAACAATAAATCCTGTTAAATAAAATGTAACTTATTAGAACCTTATTCACATCTTCCAATGTGTCAATACAGTGGTATTACATTATTACACAATGTCATGGGTGAAAATAGGATAATTTTACAGTTTTAACCAAGGAAACAGTTTAACACAAGTTGCCCGTTTAGGCCCCTGGGGGCCACATAGTCAAGCTCATATATCCAGTAAGCTTCATGTCTTATCAGTGTCACCTACTCTAGCATGGCTGGATACACGCTCTATTGGTATGCATCTGAAGGTGGCTGCGTCATGCCCAGCTTCTGCCCAATGTTTGGCCACCAGCTGATGGGCTATATCTTGTTTTTTATCCTTTAACTTCTCTTTTCTATTGGGCATAGAGCCGCCCTAATACTCGCCCTGTGCATGCTCATTCTTTCTTTCAGCTGTGTTTGGTTTTGCCACAATATATCAAGCTGCATGGACACCTGATACAGACCTGGTGTATTTAATTTTCTCTTTTATATTGTATCTCTTGCCCATGTGTGAATGGAAAAAATGGGACCCCAAAATTAAACAGTTGCATTTTACAACTATCTACCCTGGGTTGTTGAGTATTTTTAAGTCTATTATCTTGAATGCTTGGGACCTGGGGTTTTCTGGATAAGGGAAAAATTTGGATCTTCATTTATTAAGTTAAAATTAAATAAACCCCATAGGACTGGTTTGGATCAAGTACAAGATATTGTTTTATTATTACAGAGAAAAAGGAAATCAATTTTAAAAATCTGAATTATTTGATTAAAGTGGAGTGTATGGGAGATGGCCTTCCCGCAATTCGGAGCTTTCTGGTTTCATTGGAGTACTCTACTTGGAGTAAGGTTCTTAGTGGTGTCCCTCAGGGCTCGGTATTGGGTCCACTTTCATTAATGATTAAGGGGAGGGTATTGTTTGCAGATGACACAAAACTATCCAGCTTGGTTGGTAGAATCAGCTCACAAAACTTCAAATCAGTGGGTCCTGGTGCATGTACCCTGAATGGCCACCTTCCACTCCTCTTGCATCAATTGTTTGAAGTGCAGCACCACAATTCTTTTCTCAAATAAAAATGCCTTTATTAGGAACGTTGGCAGGACCTGGATAAGTAAACAAAACTATCCAGCCCAATTAATTCCATCCAGGATGCGGCATCCTTGCAACAGGATCTTGACAAACTGGCAATCTGGGCAGCTAAGTGGCAAATGAGATTCAATGTTGAGAAATGTCATGCACCTGGGATATCCAAGCCACTTATACCCTTAAAGGAGAAACAAATCCCTTAGTAAAAAAAACCCTACAAATTGTTTAACCAGTATGTGCTACGTTTAGAAGCGTTTTATATGAGCTTACCGCTGTAAACGTTGGGCCCGGGTACACACGCCCCAGACCTTCAGCAAGGGGAGCCAAACACCAGAAAACTTCAAAAGAGGCTGGCACAAGCCTGGACCCATGAAGTAGTAAAGCCGGAGTCAGGTTGTAAAAGAGTTAAAAAAAGCTTATTTTATTTTCCATTTTATTTTCGGCTTGGTTCTTAATTATGGAAAATAAAATGTAAGCTTTTTTAACTCTTTTACAACCTGACTCCGGCTTTACTACTTCGAGGCCTGGTTCTTAATTATGTTAAATAAAAGTAAGCTTTTTAACTCTTTTACAACCTGACTCTGGCTTTACAACTTCGTGGGTCCAGGCTTGTGCCAGCCTCTTTTGAAGTTTTCTAAAAAAAAAAAACCCTACCCCACAGACCCCCCCTCCCTCCTCACCCCCAGCCAGTGGCGGAACTACCAGGAGCGCAGCAGGTGCGGCTGCACCGGGGCCCCCAACCACTGCACCCTTTATGGGGCCCGCCGTGTCCCAGCAAAGACATTATCAAAAGAGACACCATGACGCATCAAGGCTTGTGAATCACCTCATGTACTTAAACTTCCGGTTCCAAGTCTGTGCAGAGAGGAGATGCAGGGGAGGAGTAGACAAGCAAAATGAGTTGTGGGTATAGCAGAAAGGCAATGCTTGTGATGGGCGGTCCGCTGGCATATAGGCCCCACTAAAATCAGAACAGCATCAGTAACTGATTGGGCAGTGAGCCGCCCCGTCACTCCGCCTCCGCCCATATCTCACGTAACCCTGTAGGAGGCAAGAGGACCCTGCTCACATGATCAATGGACCCTTATCCTTTGCAGCTACCGGTTGGCCTGCACGTAAATCCTACGTTTTCAGGCAGGAGGCAGACCTGCATGCGCACTTCTATGAGTAAAGCTCTCTTGGTGTAAGGCTGCAGGGGCCAGGCAGGGTCAGTCAGTGTACAATCAAGCTGTGGCGAACGAGCAGAGCTTGGCAGTGGCATCTGTGGCACATCTCCCTGGTGGCACATCAACTTGAAGGCTGCCCTTGACTTGTCTGAACTGAAGCCTCCAATTGTGAATCCCTTTCTGCATCATGGTGGCACAGGTATTAACTCTGGCCTATTAACCTGGGCTTTCTATTGTGCTAAGATTGTTAACAAAAACTTCATGTTTGCTAAAAATAAAAAAAATAAAATAAAATAAATGGATAAATTCCATTTTGCACTGTTACTGCACTGTTATAACTCAGCCTGCAGCCTTGTGCCTTTACATGGTCACAGAACCCCTCAGTGACTACTAATATCCTTATCATTTACAGTAGGGGGGTACATTATCCCTTATAATACATGAGTGATACTCAGATTTCCCTGTATAACTCAGCCTGAGCCTGCAGCCTTGTGCCTTTATATGGTCAAAGAACAACCCCTCAGTGACTTCTAATATCCTTATCATTTACAGTAGGGGGTACCTTATAATACATGAGTGATACCCAGAGTTCCATGTATAACTCTGCCTGCAGCCTTGTGCCTTTATATGGTCACAGAACAACCCCTCAGTGACTTCTAATATCCTTATCATTTACAGTAGGGGGTACATTATGCCTTATAATACATTAGTGATACTCAGAGTTCCCTGTATAACTCAGCCTGCAGCCTTGTGTCTTTATATGGTCACAGAACAACCCCTCAGTGACTTCTAATATCCTTATCATTTACAGTAGGGGGTTAATTATCCCTTATAATACATGAGTGATACTCAGAGTTCCCTGTATAACTCAGCCTGTAGCCTTGTGTCTTTATATGGTCACAGAACAACCCCTCAGTGACTTCTACTATTCTTATCATTTACAGTAGGGGTACACTATCCCATATGTCATTATAATACAGTGACACCTCAATTTTACATGTCCTTTTTACATGTAACTGTTACATTAACTTTTAGTATGTTATATAATGGCTAATTTCTAAGCAACTTTTCAACCGGTCTTCATTATTTATTTTTTATTGTTTTTAAATGATTTTCCTCTCTCCTCCAATTTATTGTTGCTACTTTTTAATGACTCATTTATGCATTTAGATTCTCTTCTATTCATATTTCAGTCTCTTATTCAAATCAGTGCATGGTTGCTAGGGGAATTTAGACCTTAGCAACCAGACTGCTGACTAAAAAGCTAAATAACTCAAAAAAACACAAATAATAAAAACTGAAAACCAATTGAAAATTCTCTCAGAATATCACTCTCTACACAACATACTAAAAGTTAACTCATAGGTGAACAATACCTTAAGGGGGGCCCAGTTGTAAATTTCTGTACCGGGGCCCTTAGGGGTCTAGTTACGCCACTGCCCCCAGCCTAGCTGCTACCCAAAGCAAATTCGCCTAACTTTTTACTTACCCCTCGGTGCAGATTCAGGGATCAGAGTTCACAGCAGCCATCTTCCGGGTATTCATGTCTTCTTCCAGTGCTTTGGAAATTTCTGTCCATTTCAGCACATGCGCAGTTGTCGTAAACTCTGGGAAGTTGCTCCAACTGTGCATGCGCTGATCTGCCTCATTCTCAGATTACCAAAGACCCGGAAGATGGCTGCCATGAACTCTAATCCCTGAATCTGCACGAGGGATAAGTAAAAGTTAGGGGCATTTGCCCGGGGTAGCAGCTAGGCTGGGGGGGGAGGAGGGAGGGCGGTCTATGTAGGTGGATGGTAGGGTTTTTTTTTTTAATAAGGGTTTTTTTTCTCCTTTAATGCACTAGGCAAATCCATAATGGAAATGGACCTTGGAGTCCTTGTAGATAATAAACTTGGCTGTAGCAAGCAATGCCAGTCAGCAGCATCAAGGACAAATGAGGTCTTATATTAAAGGGACATTTATTCACTGGAGTAGGGGGTCATTCTTCCACTGTATAGAGCACTGGTAAAGCCCCATCTAGAATATGCCTTACTTTTTTGGTCTCTGGTACTCATTATTGAATTAGAGAGGGTACAGTGATGGGTAACTAAACTGGTAAAAGGTAAAGAAAATCTTAGCTATGAAGACCGGCCAAGTTGGGAATGCTCACGTTGGAAAAGAGTTGCTTAAGTAGTGATATGATAACTACAGTAAGTATAAATATATAAGGGGATCATAAAATATTCTCTCTAATATTTAATTCATCAGTAGGTCTTTAGCTGATGCAAGGCCATCCATTCCGATTAGAAGAAAGGAAGTTCCGCGTAAATATCCGGAAGGGATTTTTTACAGTGAGAGCTGTGAAGATGCAGAATTCTCTCCCTGAATCAGTCATACAGGCTGATAAATCAGATAGCTTTAAGAAGGGGTTGGATGGCTTTTTAGCAAGTGAGAGAATACTAATCACCATTTCCACTTGGGCAAGCTTCCCATGTTGGGGTCCAAAAGAAATAGATATACATTTATCTAAATGTTCCACTACCTCAACGAATGAGCAATATGTCATCTCACAAGTAATACTCCCATAGGAATGGCATATTACATTTTTGCAAACAAGCTGCATGCCCGAGTGCCAGCATTAGCATAACATTCATGGTGTCCACGACGGAGCAGTTGTGCGTCCACTGGTTTGCATTGTTTCTCTTCCTTAAATTCACCATAGTGCCCTAATGGTGCACTAGGTACTGACTTCACTTCACTCCCACTCATAGAGCTGAGTGCCACAAAGATACTGGCCAGATTTGGCCTCTAACTATTTAAGTAGTAAGGCCTAGCCTTAGGAGTGGCCTATGTGAGCATCTGTGAGTAATATATGAATGAGTATATAACATTATATTAAAAAAAATATTTAATAGAGATATATAAATATAGACGAATGTGAGCAAGAAGCCATAATCAAACACAGGCCTTTCTGATACAATATAAGAAAGCTAAGGACCTATAGTACACTTTCCAAAATGGGGAAAACACCAGTAAGTACTCCAGTCCAGACTACATTATGTTGCCATGGTGAGGGGGCGTATTCTACATGAGCTGATTTCCCTTGGCCAACCACCCAGCGAAAGCGGCGGGATCTACCACTGGTTACGCTGGTTGGGACTGGAAGCCAATGATAAATGAGAGGAAATTCCGCGGAACAAGATTCATGACGGTCTCCAATCTTTGTCCACCTTTTGATACCGCCTTCTAAAACTAAACGCGAATCGCGGTACGATGACGTTACTATTGGAGCATGCGCATCGGCTTTATCACGGTGTATTTGACCCCTTCACATGAGGTCAATGCGCATGCGCGCACACGCGCAGATACTCATTTTTATCATATATGTGTATGAGGAAGATACATGCTTGCAATTTAACCTCAAGGCATGCAAATCTTCTATTAGCAACAGTAGTTTCCGCTCTAGTTATCTCTACGGGAATTCATTATCCGGTGCTTCTTTTCGCACCAGGACATCAACTTGCCCCAGACTGAGTGACCTGCCTGTCGAGTGAGTCTCTGATGTCTGTGGAATCGCTATCTGGTCATATGGGAGATGCAGAAGGAAGAGTCGCTTCCCACTTTAAGGTGGAAAGACGTTCCTGGGAAGGTCTCCGAGACATAATTCATGGGAGCCGCAAATACTCAGGGATCATGGTTAACAAAGCTCCACATGACTACCACTTCCAGTCACGGAAAGAGGACAGTGGGACACACTCACACCGACTGTACTTCTTAGGTGAAAACATTTTTTATGATCTGCAAATTATCTTGGACATGTACTAAACTTTTATACGGTATTCATAAAAAATAACACACTTCTCGTACATTATTCATGAGTTAAGAATGTCTGTAAATTGTTGCCATCTGAGCAGGCATTGTGACTGTAGTTATTCTAATAGCATAGGATGGCAAGGGACAAAGCCTTGTGTACTGGTGCCACCAGGGGCGATCCTGGCCCCTCCGCCGCCTGAGGCAACAGCAGTTGCTGCTGCCCCCCCTCCCCCGGAAATTCGCTCTTAAAGTACCAGGAGCAGCATTTTTGCCGCCCCTGGTACCTAGTGGGGCGATGCCGCCTGAGGCATTGGGTGCAGCCATCATTTTGACATTAAGAACCTCATTGGCGAAGCACCCCTGGGTGCCACAGTCATCACTTGCACATATGGGCTGTCACACACTAATCCAGCACAGGTTTTCTTACTAAAGACACATACAAATAGCCAGTGAGTTATGTTTTTTATATACAAATCAGTAACATCTTCTTAAATAACCAGGTATGCCATATGGGACTAGAGAGAACACACTTCTGTATTCTGAAATTCCCCGGCAGGTACGCAAAGAGACAACTCTACTTCTGTCCTGGAAGCAACTTTTGGAAAACTTTCAGGTGAGACCTAGACAAATTTATGTATGTGGATACCAGGGCTCATTTACAACCATAAGCGTGTTTGCATTTGGGCTATGATGGAAGAAGTTGTTGCACAAATTAATCCCATTTATTAAAGGTATTTGTGCCCAAAGCTGCTTCTTGAACTTATAATTGCAGTTAGTGATGGTGCGCCCATCCTGCCTCCTGTTCCAAATCTCTGACAAGTGCATAAATTGATACTGGGGAACCATGGCCAGCACTAATACACGAAGTAGAACTGCACCTACAGAATTGGGTGCAGCCATCATTTTGACATTAAGAACTGGAAAACAGCATCCAAACACAGAAAAATGTCAGCGCCCTTGCATCTGCAATCTTTTTGGAGAGAAAAGTGATGCATTTTGGTTAAAAACATAGTGAACTATGTGCAAAATTGCACTTTCCGCATTGCACTTACTTGATCTCTAATGTCCTACTATGGTATTTTAACAACTTTATACATACATTTCCTCAATACAAGTGGAGTCATATACTTTTTCATTGTTTTCACTTGCCTAGGCAACACCTCATCATGGAGTCTACTCTAGGGAAGAAGAGTTACTCAGAGAACGCAAACGACTGGGGGGCTTTGGTATTACATCTTATGACTTTCATAGCAAGACTGGCTTCTTCTTGTTTCCAGCAAACAACAGCTTGTACTATTGCAGGGATGGCGGTAGCATTAGTTTTTCGGTAAGATCATTTAAAACTTAAAGACAGTTCCTTCCGTTGGGTAGATGGTATTCATAGGTAAATAGAATAATATCAGTTGTATTTTTTTAAGTATCAGGAGGTTGAAAAGCAGTTTTATGGGAAAGCCTGACGTGTGGGCAATTATTTATGCAGGATCGTTTCAGGCACAAAATAATGAAATAATTATTGAGACTATATATTTTTTTTTTAATTCTGCCATAGGCTTCACCTGTAAAACCAATAGAAATAAAAACGTTGTGTGATGGACCACGAATGGATGCTAAGATCTGTCCTGCAAACCCAGATTTTATCTCATTCATTAATAACAATGATTTGTGGATAGAAAATATCCACACCATGGAAGAAAAGAGGCTAACCTACTGTCACAAAGGTAAAAACATTTTCCATTGACATTTCATATCATGTAAACGTCTTCAACAGTGACCTTACTTTAATTGATCCCTATAGGCCTGCACACTGTGATGGATGATCCTTGCTCTGCTGGCGTGGCCACGTTTGTTATTCAAGAGGAATTTGACAGGTTCACTGGATATTGGTGGAGTCCAACTGTAGTAGACCGTAAGTGGAAGTATGTATATAAAAGTGATTGCTTTTCTTGTTGCTGATGTTTTCAGTTAAGTATATGTCATTTTCTTTCTCCATAGTCCCAGGAGGATTTTCTGTGCTTCGTATCCTGTATGAGGAAGTAGATGAGTCAGATGTGGAAATAATACATGTCCCATCACCAGCACTGGAAGAGAGGAAGACTGATGCATACAGATACCCTCGCACGGGTGAGGTGGGGTGGACCACTCACATGAGATGAGTAGGGACGGCTAACGTCGCTATTGGTGAGATGGGGGAGGACTAATGTCCCTGGTGGATGAAATTCAGTCCCCTTGGATGAGATAGCTGCAAAAATCTCCATAGGTGCAGTGGGGAAGTTAACCTTCATGTATGTGTAACGGCGTATGTAATAAGCTAAGGATGGATTTTATAAAATGTGCGTCAGTGTGTTAGGCACCCTCAAGTAAATTAAACCACTATCCAGTGCTCCTCTTCAGTATATGATTGCTCTGCCCCAGGGATCTTTCTATAGTAGTATTGCCATCCCTTCTGAGGGATCCCTTGCATAGACTTGTGCATGAGCAGTATACTAAAATCAGAATACCATACTGTGCAAATGCAAGTCTAAGTCTTATTTCCCAGGGAACCCAGGGAAATACAGGTAGGATGTTTAAATAACAATGAAATAGAAGGCAGTGCATATGCTATAGGAGCAGTGCATATTTTTACAAAAAGGAGCCCGACCTAGGAAAAAATACACTTAATATTGGCACCCTCCAGTGAATTAACTTTCCCTTGTCCTTAACTTTAGATTTGTTTTCTTAAGGCTTATAAGAGAAGGAAAAGTTAAAATTAAGTAAGCTTCATGACGAAGGTATATATAAATACACTATTAAACCCTCAAAGTAATGCTGCTCTGAGTCCTCTGTTAAAAGAAACACAGCATGTCTTTCTTTCTATTATGTATACATGGGCTTCTGTATCAGACTTCCTATTTTCAGCATAAAGCTCCAAGGCAGGGCTTGAGCCTGCTCAGTTTGCTTCTCTCCCCTCCCTTTCCCCCTCCCTGCTGTAATCTGAGCCCAGAGTTATGAGTGAGCAGGGAGAGACTCAGTCAGGAAGTCACACCAAGCAAATATGGCAGCTGCTATCCTAAACAAACAGAGAGCTTATAGAGCTGTTTACTCAGGTATGTTAACTTGCAAGTCTTTAGTAAGAAACAGATAAACTCCAGGCAGATATTGCCCTGGTTAAAAATGAACATATGATCCTAGAGCAGCAAGATAACAATTTATAAAAAAACTTGATCAGGAAAAACTCGAATCAGTGAATTTGGGGTGAAAAACTGAAACTGATCAAGTTTACGGCAAAAAAAAACTTCTTCTAATTAATCGAGTTTTCAAGTGAAACCCACAGAAAAAAACATCATGAAGGCTACAAACATCTTTAGATGGTTCAAGGGACCTCTACATGACCTTAACAGGTTTTAGCTGGAGTATTTTCGTATTCAAGCTATTTCCAGCTTCAGGATATAAAAAATCTTGAAAAATTAGTATTTTTTTTGAACCCGAAAATTCGAGTTTTACCTGAAAAATACCCTCAAAAACGCACATTTTTCGGGTAGGAAACAACTCGACCTTTAATAAATAACCCCCTATATGTAGGTACAGGCTGCAGCTGGGTCAAGAGAGGGTATTGTTTATACAGAGCTCATAATGTTTATTTTTACAAACACTTGTTTAAGCGGGCACAAAAATCATCTCACAGGACTCTTAAGATGGGTTGGAGGCTGGACATGTAAGGCTGTGTTGAAATGCTAAATGTAGGCACAATAAAACATGCATCATCTTACCTGCATTTGGCTATTCAGCACTATGCTGTCAGTTTAGCATCCACTGGAATGAATAGGCTTTGCTATTCATGTGTGTGTTGGGTGTAATGAATCGAAAACCACCACAGGGTAATCCATAGGCAGAAGTTTGTGTGTAAATTTGTGCTTTATAACCCCAAAAAAATATATCGATTTTTTTTCAATTAAAAGGACAGGCATAATTCATTTAACACAGATTATATGTTAAGAAAAGGTTTACATGGGTATATATTTCATGTTTGTGGACATTATATGCTTGTAAAAGCAAACAATATGATGACTTCTGCGCACACTTAGTTAAGATTACAGTGCAAGACAACAATACATATAGAAATAATAGACAACAACAATATGTTTTTGTGAATACATATAGAAATAAAAATACATTAGTTGAAATAATACTGTGCTCACATTATGTAGCTACAGTGTGTAACTGAATGTGAGACATTGTAAATACACTATATAAGACAAAAAAGACAACTAACACTTCAGAGAAGGGGCTAGTTGGTTGAGCTTGCAAGTTTACAGCAGCATCA